>NC_056751.1:438426654-438494154 GCF_019279795.1 Protopterus annectens
ATATATATATATATATATATATATATATATGTGTATATATATATATATATATATATATATAAATATATATATACAGTGGATATAAAAAGTGTACACACCCCTGTTAAAATGCCAGGTTTTTGTGATTTACAAAAAATGAGACCACAGTAAATCATTTCAAAACTTTTCCCACCTTTAATGTGACCTATAACCTGGACAATTCAATTGAAAAACAAACAAATCTATTAGGGGAAAAATATAAAAAATAAAAAACGTACAATAAGCTGGTTGCATAAGTGTGTACACCCTTAAACTAATACTTTGTTGAAGCACCTCTTGCTTTAATTACAACATTCAGTCTTTTTGGGTACACACCTTCCATCTATTAACGAGACTCTGATTAACCCCAAATAAAGTTCAGCTGTCCTAGTAGGATTTTCCTGACATTTACTCAATTGCCTGCTACAGCAAAAGCCATGGTTCGCAGAGAGCTTGCAAAGCATCGAAGCATTCTCATTGCTGAAGGGTATCAGTCAAGTGAAGGGTACAAAAAAATTTCCACAGCATTGGATATACCATGGAACACAGTGAAGACAGTCATCAAAAAGTGGAGGAAATATGGGACAACAGAGACCTTCCAAAGAACTGGATGTCCCTCCAAAAATGATGAAAAAACTTGACAACAACTGGTCAGGGAAGGCTGCCAACAGATCTACAGCAACACTGAAGGAGCTGCAGGAATTTCTGGCAAGTACTGGTTGTGTACTACATGTGACAACAATCTCCTGTATTCTCCATATGTCTGGACTATGTGGTAGGGTTGCAAGATGGAAGCCTTTTCTTCCACAGAATAACATCCAGGCCCAGATAAAATTTTCAAAACAATACATCAAGTCTCACAAAAGTATGTGGGAAAATGTGTTAGTCTGATGAGACCAAGGTTGAACTTTTTGGCTACAATTCCAAAAGGTACATTTGGCACAAAAACACCACTTTGCATCACCAAAAGAGCACCATCCCCAGAGTGAAGCATGGTGGTGACAGTATCATGCTTTGGGGTTGCTTTTCTTTAGCTGGAACTGGGACTTTAGTCAAGGTGGAGAGAATTATGAACAGTTCCAAATACCAGTCACTTTTGGCCCAAAACATTCAGGCATCTGCTAGAAAGCCGAAAATGAAGAGGAATTTCACCTTTCAGCACTACAAGGGCCCCATACATCCATATCAACAAAAGAATGGCTTCACCAGAAGAAAATTAAAGTTTTGGAATGGTCAGCCAGAGCCCAGAGCTAAATCCAATAGAAATTCTGTTGGGTGACCTGAAGAGGGCTGTACACAAGAGATGCCCTAGCAATCTGACAGATTTGGAGCGCTTTTGTAAGGAAGAGTGGGCAAATATTGCCAAGTCGAGATGTGCCATGCTGATAGACTCCTACCCAAGAAGACTGAATACTGTAATTAAATCACAAGGTGCTTCAACAGAGTATGCTGATAACACAAAGTTAAGTAACAGAAGTGTCAGATAGCATGACAGTTCTAAGAAGGATATGGAATGACTGACCAGGTAGTCCAGAATGTTTCAGCTGAGGATCACTGCAGACAAATGCAAAGTACTGCACCCATATAACTTCAAACATTTAGATAGTTGCATTTCGCATGGCATAAGTGTGTTTGGCCATAAGTCTTCCAGTTTTATTCTTTTTTGTTTGTTTTGCAGAAATGCAAAAGTTGTCACTATTTGGTTATTTGAACTAATTTTTCTTAAGGATAGTGCCTTCCTGTCTAAGTCCATTAATTAGTTTGGTTTATCTAAACAAATCACCCCAGAAGATTTTGTAAATTAATATAAGGTGTTATTTTTATTCAGAGCAAATCCTGTTTGTGAAATATGTGTCCATTGCAGACAGTTTAATAATAGTACTAACAGTGGAGACTTAACTAGGAGAACTCGTGCTAAAGTGCAAGTATGATTCTGTGTCTACTGACCATCCTTTTTAATGCACTGTAAATAGTTGTAATTTCTTGAGGAAAAAAAGGTATGCAAGTCAGAGAGGCATACTAAATTTCAACTTAAGAAAAAAAGCAAAATGTCAGATCATCTGTGCTGAACATGACACAAAGTGGTATATCTGAGCAAATACTTGAAACATAAAATCCTGTTTCTTCATATTCAAGGGAGACAGTTCCCACTGCAGAGTATACAAAGCTTGCTCCAAAATGTTGAGAGCAAATATTCAATAATACTGAAATCTTTGATAAGGTCAAAGAATCATGCACATATACCTACTGTCTTAATTTTGTATTTAGACAAAACGATATCACATCATTCTTTGGTATGCCTGGTCATAGAAATGAGTAAGTGTTCCTTTCTGTGGTGCTTGTGAAAGACCTAAAGTTGGTAACCTCCATGTCAGCACCTGCAAGGGCACCTGCGTTGCCTGTTCTACAGACTGTCACCCTCATTTACAGGACATTTGCTAGAAATCACTGTAATGTCATGCAGGAAACTTCTAGGCCTTCATCTGACTGCTCCCTATTACAGCTTTCTCTAGTACTGATCCTCACCCCAGCACATTTGTGACAGAATTGCTAGAACCTGCATCAGTGCCAGAAGGGAAGAGGAAAAGAAAAAAGATATCCTACTGTTTTACCTGTTTACAGCAAGGAGAAATTCTGAATGAGCTGGATGCACTCACATATTGCTTTAGACTCCAGTAACAATGCTATGTCTTCATTGTCAGTGGAGTCTTATCTTGAAGATACTTTTGGAGGCATGTTAAACATGGAGTGTAAATGCTTAGAATTCTTTACATATGGGCCATCTTCACTCATGAAAATGTGTTCTAAGATTAGAAGTCTGCAAGAGACTAAATGGGATGTTCCTTCAATGTTAAAACCCTTTCAGGATGTTTTTTATATCAGTGCAACCACTAGATACTAAAAAATGGATATACAGAGCTCTTTGTCTTAGGCTAAAGGTGTTTAATAATATGAAAGCAAGTACAGCTGTAGCTCCTTTAAATCCAGAGTACTACCAAAAGAAAACTGTTGCTATATCTACTCTGCCTCTAGAGAAGGAAATAAGGGTGATGGAGAGGTTTGGCAAGAAAGCTTTTATGTCATCAAACCTGGCTGTAAAAAACATAAACTATATGACTCATATGGTTCAGTACCAAATTTCCATTCTGAACCATATTCATCAAACTGCTCAACCATATCCCTTCCTTGACATTATAAATAAATTAGAAACATTAACCTTTGCAGCTTATAAAAAGCTTAAAATGCATGTCTGAATGTTCGTCATATTTGTCACTGTCTGAGTAGCCTTAGCTGTATGGGTTATATCTTGGAATTGGATATAACAGCTGGCCAGCTTCAAAAGCTCCAGGGTACCTTACACACACCCAAACCATCAGTCAGCTCAAGCTGAGCAGATTAAAGTGACAGGTGTGGTCACCAAGCCCCACCTAGCTTACCTGTCGCTGAAGAGTACTTGCCCCTGAGGCTTTCGAAGATCGACAGTTGGCTTGTGCTGTTCTTTTGCCAACCAGATAAGTTCTGTTTGGGGAAAAAAACTTCCATTAAAAATGTTTATTTTTTAACACTTTCTTGTTCAGGAAAGATATTTTAAAGCTAAGAGTTTCTGTTTTAGCAAAAGTTATTTAAAATAATTGAAAAACATTTTTCTCCAGAGAAGTTGTTTGTTAAAGTGGTTTAAAGTGCTTTTACTGTGTTTTATGTGAAAAAAGTGACTTTTAAAGACTTAAGTTTCGTGGGCTCTTGCTGCTTATTTTCCCCAGGAAAGAGTCACCATTTTTGCCTTGACCATGTAACAAACTGTTGGTCCCATGGTTAGTCCTTCTTCCAGCCACGAAAAGAAAATAATTAAGCAAACGGGCTTTACCACCACAGCAGGCTAGCAGTTTGCCTCCATCACAGGTGGACGAATCTGCTGTGACCATTAAATGTACCTCAGGCATTCTACCCCAGATCCCTCTGCTGTAGCATCTGCAGCTAGTATGAAAAGGGTGTTATCCACTTCCTCTGTGGCTGCTGGGGTCCCTTCAGTGGGCAAGGGAGAGCCAATCTTCACATTCTTGGGAGAAGGAAACAAGGGCAGCTTCCCTGTTTTGATAGAATGTTGTGTTCATCCCTAGGGAAACTGCTGCTGCTGCCATTAATAACACTGTTGGCCCCATTTTTCTTATCAAAAAGAAACAGAAAACTAAACATGTATCTGCTCTTCCTCAAATTTGTTTAGATAGGAGTGGTTTACTGATTCTGGCTCAGGGCTGAATTCAGGCTATTGATCCTTCTTATAAAGTAGTTTCTGATAAAAGAAAGAGGGATAACTCTTTTCCTGAACAGATTCAAGATCATAAATCTGGACAGGAAGATGAAGGGACAGTTGTATGGTTTTCTCTTCAGATTTCTGATTCAGACTCTTGAGGAGAGTTCGGTTTTTTACTCTGACTGCGGGGGTTTCTCTTTCTCTGAGACTATTTCCAGAATGCACCTGTGTTTTCAGTAAAGGAACACTGAGGTTTCTCAATCACTCAGAAAATAGTATGGGTTGTTACAGAAGGAATTTCCAGAACCTTTACTTGTTCCTCCAGTTCTGTCAGGTTTGGAGGATGTGTGTGTTACTGCCTGCAGTTTTCAGCCAGCAACCCGTAAAATGGCAGATAGGATGTTTATAGGTAAGTACTAGGCTTGCTGCCCTTGTGGTCCATTTTAAGCCTAGCCACTTTTTCCCAAAGATGAGAATGTGTCTGTGAGGTAAACACCTTAACTATTATATGAACCCCCAATCCCTATATAAAGTTTTTCAGTCTTTTACATTTTTATGCAGTGTTCATAAAGCAGACCCAACAGCTTTAGCTTTAGTCAGTCCTACTGCTACTAAACATTTAGTTAATTCCAGTATTACTTTTTTTGATAAAGATGGAAAAATTATTGATAAGCATGGGAAAAAAGTGTATTCTTCAACTTTGATTTTCAGGATTTTGAATTGTCAGGCTCACATGTTAACATGTGTTCTGACTATTTGTAAAAGTAAGAGGAATGTTTTGTCTGCCATTTTTTACTGTGAGGAAAGGTCTGCCTTAAATAGTTTAGTTATATCTATTGTACATGTAGCTACTCATTGTTACAGTGTGTGTATGACTCTTTTGATACTTTTTTCAGGGCTATGGCCTCTGGTACTGTTTTGAGGATGTTTGCCTGGCTGCATTCTCAGAACCCCCTAGATGTTGTTAAAAATGAGGTTTTAAGTTCTTTGGATAGAGATTTAGTTTTTGCCCCCTCTGCTGCAGAGGGTAATCAGAAAGTGTGTTGAAAGGGCTAAATTGATACAGAAAATCTCCAAGATTTTGCGGGCCCCCCCCCCCCCCATTTCCAAATTTTCTAACTCCTCGGCCAGTTTTGGCAAAACAAAATTATAGTCTCAGCAAAATGCAGGTAAACAGATGTTTAAGAAAAATGGAATGGCAGTTCCAAAAAGAATTCTGGAACCTTCAAAAATCAAGGACAATCTATCAAGTCAGAATAATTATTTAAAGGATGCCCCCCCCCGGCAGCCCCATTTCCCTTACAGAAAGTCTGAATCTCCACTTTTCTCTTTGGCAACAGGTAGTTTCAGACAAATGGGTTCTTCTTTCCAGCGGGTAATCCATTAGTCACCAAACCAGACTCTTATTTCCACCTGTTTTCCATCACATGCTGTCCCAGGGTATGATAGAACCAGTTCCTCCTTCTCATGTGGGGAAAGGTTTTTATTCAAGGATGTTTTTAGTGCCAAAGAAAGAAGATACTTGGAGACCAGTTCTGGATCTTTTTTCCCTAAACCTGCTTGTGATAGGGCCTAAATTCAAAATGATTTCACTTCACAACCTGTCACCTCTTCTTCCTCATTCATGTTTCCTTGTAACACTAGATTTAAAATAATGCGTATCATCACATTCATATTCATCCCGACTTCATGCTTTTTTTAATTGTTTGTGTGTCTGGATCACATTATCAGTTTTCTGCCTTACCCTTTTTGCTATCCACTGCTCCAGTTATAGCTCGTTGCAGCTACAAGGTATCCACATTTTTCCATATTTAGATGACTTGCATAGCTTTGGGCCAGCCACGGTGGTGCAGCGGTTAGTGTTGCTGCCTCACAGCAAGAAGATCTCTGGTTTGATCCTTGGCTGGGGTGCCTTCTGTGCAGAGTCTGCATGTCCTCACTGTGGTCGCATGGGTTTCCTCCGGGTGCTCTGGTTTCCTCTCACATCCCAAAGACATGCTGTAGGTGGATTGGACACACTAAACTGGCCCTAGGTGTGAGTGTGTGCATTTGTGTGCCTTCTGTGGAAGGTTGGATGCCGGGCTGGCAACTCAACACTGTAAAACTCCACTGCCAATCATGAGCAGACAGGTGATCCGCTGTGGCGACCCCTAACCGGGAAAAGCCGAAAGAAGAAGAAGAAGATGACTTGCATAGCTTTTAAGTCTTTTTCACAGTATTAGAAATCTCTCACTTTGATGAGAGATCTTACACAAGCTGGGATTGCAAGAGAACATTCAGAAGTAATTTTTGACTCCCTCACACAGAATTGGGTTTCTGGGGTATCAGCTGAACGCCGTCGTTCAAAAAGCTATTCTTTCACAGGAAAAAATAGAACTTTATCTAGATCTTTGTCTAAGGTTTTTCACTCGGACTTTGCTCACTTAGAGAGAATACATCTGGATTTTGGGTCTCGTGGCATCTGTGATTCTTATGATACCCCTGTCAAGACTCCACATGAGGAGTCTTAGGCCCCGGCACTGAAATCCTTTATTTTTTCAAATCCTAGTGCAGGGGTTTGTCAGAAGAGACATCACTTGGGAAGACAGCAAATATTGTTAAATCAATGTCTCCCCCTCTCCCTCACTGTTCCAAAGGAGTCAGTCACAACAAATGCCTTAGACTTTGCTTGGGGAGTGGTTTCATGAGGGATGAAAGTGCAAGATGTGTTGGACACCAAACACAGGCACAAGCACATGAATATTCAAGAGATGCTTGCCCTGATCATGGCATTCAACTGTCTGAATCATCTTTGGTCCTCGGGGCCTGTACAAGTTGTTACAATATCACAGTCATCAACAAGCAAGGAGGAACTTGGTTGTACCACTTTGCAAATTAGCCATGTTAGTTTGGGATATAGTTTCATTGCACACTCTTACTCTGTAGGCGTCCTGCATTCTGTCAGAGCAAAACTGTGTGGCAGACAAGCTGAGCAGTACAATGGCAGACCCTCGCATATGAAAACTAGATCGGGGGTCTTCCAAGATTTGATCCACCTGTGGAGAGTTCCTCATGTAGACCTATTTGCTCCTGTCTGAACAATAAGGTGGCAAGATTCCACTTCAGAAACTCCATACAAGAAGGCCTGGATGACAGATACCTTTTCTTTTGCTTGGACAGGAATATTTCTGTATGTTTTTCCACATTTTCCACTGATATCTTCTGAAGATTCATATGGAATCCCCCAGGATCATTGTGGTGACTCCCTTCTAGACCATGCAACTGTGTTTTTCCCCTTCTTTTTGGAAATGATTCGGGCAATTACCACAAACTTCCTCGCAGAATAGTTCTACTCTAAAGTTGATACACCCCAGTCCAACCAATTTCAACTGACTACCTGGATGATGAGGTCTTAATTCTCTTTAGACATTTGTTTACTGAAGACGTGCAGCAAGTATTAATGTGTGCAAGAAAGCCTGCAAATAGAAAATCATATATTAATAAATGGAAAGGGTTTCGAGTTGGTGCCAACAATATAAGCATCACCCATTCAGGGCTAGGTGTTCTCTGGTTTTGCAATGTTTGTGTGACTTACTACCCTATGGCCTTTCTTATTCCTTTATCAAGGTTCATTTATTTTCCATTTCAGCATGTCTACCCATGGATTCTCCTCTTTCAATGCATTCTCATGCCAAAATGTTTTTAAAAGGGATTGAAGGCCTCCAAGAAAACTGGTGGCCCCTCCATGAGATCTTAATTTTGTGTTCGGTAAGGTAACATTTGCTCCATTTGAACCAGCTAACCTGGGTGACTTGAGGTTCCTAACATGGAAAACAGACTTATTGATTGTACTGATCTCTGCAAGAAGGGTATCTAAGTTGTAAGCTCTTACGGTAATTCAACATTTTCTCATTTTCCACAGAGACAGGGTTTCTTTGAGAACTAATCCTCTTATCCCTAAAGTGATATCCGAGTTTACGCAAACTATCCAACTACCCTTTTTCTTTCCTGAACCTAAAATGAGGGACAAAGGCTACTGCATACTCTGGATGCCTACAGATATCTCTGGTACTTTCGTGACACAACTAAATCTTTCAGATCTCTGGATCAGTTTTTCATTTCTTGTAAAGGTACGAAGAGGGGACAGCCTGTGACAAAAGAGACTATTTCCAATTGGTTGTCTGAGGCTATTACCTTTTGTTATACTCACCAAAACAAAACTGTTCCAGACACGGTCAAGGCCCACTCTGTCAGAGCCTTAGCTTCATATATGGATTTTTGGGAAGAGTTGTATTCTAGAAGCTGCATCTTAGTCCTCTGTACATACTTCTATGAAGCTTCATAAGCTTGATTCCCTGTCTAGGTCTAGATCAGGTTTTGCTAGGACCATTCTCCAGAGACACATGGACTCTTTTCCTTCAATCTCCCAAATGTAATCTAGGATAATCTACCCATATAGCTAAGGCTACTACAGCAATGATCAGTATGATGAACATAGTACAGTTGTGTAAGTAAACTTACTATAACAGTCAATATTCTAATAATCACTGCTGCAATAGCTGCTTTCCCCCTCCCTCCATCCATCCACCTTTCTTTTTTGGTATGCGTTTTATGCCAAGGTGTGGACATTTATTTTTTTTTTGTTATTCCTAGCATTACCCTTTCAGAGCTTAGTCTCCTTCTGTCTGTTGATACGAGTGCTCTGAAGGGCTTGGCATCCAAACCTGTTTTTTTAGTGAACTCAGCTCGAGCTGACTGACTGACTGGGCATGTGGAAGGTGCCCTGAAGCTTTGGAAGCTGGGCAGCTTTTATATCCTATGCAGGCTATAACCCATATATAGCTAAGGCTGCTACAGCAGTGATCTGCTGTTATGGTAAGTACTTTGTGTCCTTGTGAATGCTGCAGCCACTGCATTGTCTATTCAAAGACATGCATGGTTAAGGGCAGAATCATACTCTGATGACATATAGCAGACCTTCTGTGCGCTTTTTTCTAAGCATATTATTTACTTTGAAATCTTGCTAATGACATTTTGTCATATTTTGAGAAAAGTAGGTTACTAGTTAAGCAGCTTTTCCACAAACTAATTTTCTATAAGCTTTGCGTTGGCCAATTCACTTTCTGTACAAATCAACAAACACTGACAAAGCAGGACTATAAAAAAAAACATTCCCACACATCTTCTTTTAAAGAAAACCTCAGTAGAAAGAACTTTTTGATGACTTGTACTCAAATCTTTCCTTGCAGGAAATGAATTTCATCATACTTTTTTGCAGACTATTACCACAGATGGATGGTTTATTCAGCTGATTTCTCAAGACTCATTTTAAACCATCTGTATCACCTCCAGTTCCTCATATTGCAGCACATTATCTATATAAAGCTATGCAGGTACTGTTGTAGTCTACAGGCTTCTCTGTTGTTTCAAAAAAGAGCAAATCTTGGAGGCCACTGTTGGGTCTTCCCAGTCTCATTCAAGATGGGCAGTCTAAAATCTGTGGTACTATTTTTGGAGCACAGTTCATTTACTGGTAACGAGAGTAGAAGTTGCTTACTTTCACATTCTAGTTAGGCCTGGATGCAAAAGATACTTTTGTTTAAAGATAACTTTAATTTCACATTTGCAGCTGTCCCATTTGGGCTGTTCACAGCTGAATGAGTGTTTACAAAATATTTATAGGATCCAGTATTTCTGTATATAAGAACTCCCCTCTCTGGATGACTGTTTAGTATTAGCTGACACCAGGAAGTTTCTGTAGTATCATTAACAAGCAGGTAAGTGAGCATTTTTCAGAATTTGGATGTAATTGTAAACTACATCAAATCTCAAGTCTGTAAATGGTAACTGTCATGAGAGCAATTCTAGATTCAACTCAGTTGAAAGTAAAGTCAAGGAGATATCTGCAGTTATGGGCAAATTGTGTTTCCCCTCGACAGACACATTAGTAGTGCGTTTTAAAGCTTTGGGCCATATATCTTCAAGCATTCTGATGGTTCTGAAAATCCTCAGTTGTTACTGGGAAGTCTGTGGAATCAGCTATTTGATACAGTGGAGGTGTTAGTTCCAGATGTCCTATCTGAAATCACTGTTGCAGTATTCCTGGATTATGGGTTATCACCTGTGACGTCCTGCTGGGATACCAAAGCTTTACTTTCCCAAGATTGTGCGTCTGACGTATGACCTCATCTTGTATTCGTTGAAGTATATAGATGGATGTACGAGAGTGGATCCTCAGACTATCTTACTACCAACCTGAATGCAGGTCATGCATGTGTTGGACCGATCATTGTTTGATCATAAGTACCTTTGTTTCTATCATTTATCCAGATAAGTGCCCCATTGGGCAACCTTCTGTCTTATTTATGCTGTTTTGTTAAAAGTTGTTAGATGTCCGCTAGGAGGGTAAGTGCAAGTACGGACCATCAGTTAGAGCAGTTTATTCGGTATTCCAGTCCATATAGACTGTCTATAGTTGTACCTTTCCTCCCTCCTAATCTTTACTAGTGTTTCCATCATACTCTTCACATTATGCTTGATTTTCCCATTTTAGAGTTCTCTTATTTCAGAATTGATAGTCTTTTCATGAACCACATACATTTATACTAATCTACAGGAAATTAAGAGCAGTATCCAAGGCCCTGGCAGCTTTACAAACACACTGCTACAGGCCCTTAAAACAGGTCCTCTTTGGATTAGGACAAGCAGTACAGCAATAATGTGATGCCTCAGTAATGTGGCAGGCATGTAATCATGCAAATTCTGTCAAGAGGCAGTATTGATGTGGCAGCCAAGAGTTTAATAAAACGTAAAGTTAGTGATTGTTTTTCTCCCAAGGAAACAAAATTCTTTAACAGATTCAGTTAGAAGGGATGTTATGTAACTCATTAGTGGCAAGTATACTGTAGTTTTTCAGCAGATAGTGTCTGTAAAATACTTCTCTGACCGTCCTTTTTACTACACAAGTACAGATGTTCAGAGTCTGTACTGAAATATAGGTACTTTTTTATTCACGTGGATTTACTGACCGCATGTTTTCCAGTTGCAGCTTGGGAGAAACCTAATTGCCAAAGAACACTTTCAGTGAAGAGAAAACAAGTCTTTTTTTTTTTTTTGCACCCCATGGGATGGAGATCCCCATTCCCCCAATTTTTATATCTATATATATATATATATATATATATATATATATATATACACATATATATATATATATATATATATATATATATATATATATATATACACACACACACATATATACACTAAACCCAAGATCACTCAGTGTGTGCAAACTCAGTGATTGTCAAAAGATGTTTTTTGCAATTGGAATTTGACCAAACAGCTTTTGGAAATAATCTGTTCAGCAGCTTCACTTGTTCCATTTCTTTTCATGGTCTTAGTTACTGTTGTATCACTGCCCACCATATCCATTGAGTTAGAAAATATTACGGGACAAAGCAACACTATTTTTTGCCACCTGCTCATACTCTTAGCCCACACAGTCATCGTTTTCATATCTACATCCATTCAGTCTTTAACCACTATTTATTTTGCCTGTAAGCTTAGCATTATTATCTGAACAGCAAAGCATACATTTTCCCAACATAAATTCACTTGTCCTTTCATCTTGGAACATAGGATTTTAATCCCCACATAAGTTACTTTTCTATTGATGTACTTACTCTCCTTATTGAAGAAGGGAGACCAGATACTCACATTCCTTATATTGAGAAATAGAAAAGGTTTTTGTTTGGAAAATTGGTCAAGGCTTGAACACACAGTTCCAAGGATACAGGAATACTTAATTTTAAGTCCAACTTAACTAAAGGTCCTTCCTTATCACTGTTGTAGTATTCATTACTAAAGGGATATCCTACAGAGGATAGCCATACATCCAGCCAAAATGCCAAAGCTTTAGGCCTTTCAGGTGTTGTGCTTTAAACTTATGTCATATGTCTACAATGTAAGGTACTTAAGTGACATACAAGCACCTAATCCCTAGAAATTCTTTGCCATCAGTCCAAACACTACCTTTCTGAATTCAGTCTTTGAAGTTGTTTGTCATGTTGTTTTAACTATCGAGCCTATAGTAGATAAGTACCCTGTTTGGGTCTTCTCCTTCTTTCTTTTTGTTAGGTTACCATTTTACCTGTCATCCAGAAAGGGGAAATACGGGTGTGAGAGGCAGATTCCCCATTAAGATAGACACAAAAGGTGCCTTTTATGCCAAGCTGAAGACCATAACACACTCAGTGAGCTATTTGTCAGGCTTTTGTACCTAAGACTTGTTGTAGCCATTTGTCCTCCCTTTCTATTTACTTAGAGAACCAATGTCTGAAGTTGCTGGTTGAGGGAACTATGACATTTGAATTCACCTGCCTGGACATTCAGCTGCCTCTTAAAAAGAAATCTAAAAAAATATGTTTAGAGACGTCTGCTACCCAGCCTCTACCAGAAGCCTCTATGTTATTAAAATAGCCACTAAAACCAAAAGTACCTGCAAATCTTTCTTTAATTATGTCAGGAAGTTAAAAATGAACACTGAGCAGTGTTTGGAGCTAGCTATCAGCAGACTGCCAACCTTTTTTCTCTGTACTCAGCTGCAGTCTCTGACCTAAAGGAAAAGCTAATGTCCTAGTTAAGAAATTTAGTACAAATTTTGTTCCACCAACATTTATAGCTATTCCACAGGTTCCACAATCCCAGCCACCCCCTTTAATTACTATAAAACAAGTTCACTCAGTCCCTTCAAAATCTAAGAATGATTATGAGTGCCAAATATGGCCTTTCTGAACCCTTACTTAAACTCCTTAATCTAAACCTCTCTGATGGTTACAGTCACAAAGCCTGGAAAACAGCTATTGTAATGCATTGTACAAGGATGACCCGACTGTAGATCCATTGGTCTCACTAGCCCCATATGTAAAGCTATGGAGCGCATTATCTCAAACTTCATTAATATGGAATTTAAAAATCTTTCAACCTTGGACACTTATCAATGTGGCTTTATTAAAGGAAGGTCCTGCTTCTTTAACCTCATTAATTTCTTTGAAAAAGTAACTGAAGCAATGGATGGTGGTTATGCAGTGCATGCAGCATATCTACCCTTGGCCAAGGTGTTTGGCACTATTCCCCATACAAGAATTATTGATAGACTTGTAAATCTGACTGTAAATCCTTATATTGTGCGATGGCTAGCTAATTGGTTGTCTGACAGAACCCATGGGGTTAGAGTAGCAGATGACACTTCTGAAAGCAAAACAGTTCCCAGTGGTGTACCACAGAGTATAGTTTTGGGCCCTCTCCTGTTTGACATATATTTCTCAGACCTTAAGGCCAGCACTTCTGACCTATGGTTAATTAAGTTTGCAGATCACTATAAATTAGGTGGGGTCTTTTATCTTCAGCTTTCTCCCAATTGCTGCATCTCTGCTTAGACCACTTTAACTATCTGTGAAAAGACAGTGGTCTCAAATTAATTGTAAAAAAATGTACCATAGTTGATTATGGTAAACAAAACAGTTTCATTTACGGTAAAGGAGATACGCCCCTCCAATAAGAGACTGTTGTAAGGGATCTGGGTACTCTTGTTGATAATTACATATCACAACAAACGATGGTAACAGCAGGATGCACAGCAATCATAAAACCATCCGACAAAGCAAATAAATCAACATTTTAATAAATTTCATACAAATCGGTAAGTGCTTTCACCAAATATACATTGGCTTCCTCAGACCATAATCACAATGAAGAAACTCCTGAAATATACATCATTAAATAATTAAAAACATTTCAAACTCACCAATAACATCTCCTACTCCATTATAATCCAGGGAGGTACATAGTGAATGCGCATGTCCTAATGACATCATCTCATCCTGCCATCTTAAAGGCAACAGGTTCCGCTTCCCCAGTCCTGTTCTCAGTATTACCCAATCTAGCCCCCATACTTAAAACTTCCACAACCCTAAATCTAAAATCATGTACATGATCACTACCCAGTACCCATCTAGCTAAAGCATTCATAGTGTTCCCAGTGCGTATACTATACAGATGTTCCCTTATACATTCTTTAACTGTGCCATCAGTCTTACCAATATAAAATTTTTTTTACAACAACCACATTGTGCCAAATATATCAAATGCTTCATCAAACATGTCGCTCTCGCCTTAAACCTAAACATTCTATTAGTTTCAGGATGTATAAACACGTTATTGGTTTCTATTAACCTACAAAAATTACAGGCACCACAGGGGTATGTACCATATTGACCCTCACACTCCCTAGTCTCTCTATCCAGATAGCACATCACCTTAAGGGACTTACACTTCCTAAACCCAAAGCTCGGGGTTTCACCCACAACCCTACTGATCTTTTCATCCGTTAATAGAAGTGACCAATGTTTCTGAAACAGCCTTTTAATAGCACCTAACTTACTTGTATATGCCATAGGAACTTTGACAGTGTTCCTACAATTGCCGGAGCTTCCAACAGCCCCACCCATTCTGTCCGGATCATGGGCTGATGAAAAATAGGGTTTGGCTCGTCCCTCTATCAATACATCAACATTTGATAAAACAGGATCCACTTCACTTCACAAACTCTTCTAAACACTCATGTGTACCACCCCACAACAAAAAAGCATCGGCAACAAAACGATGATAGAAAAGCACGTTTTGCACATACATATCCATACCAAACACCTCTTCCAAACCCCATTGCGCCATAACAGTATTGGCATAACAATTGGTGCAGCAAGTCCCTATCGCTATGCCATGTTTTTGCCTGTAATACTGATTATCAAACACAAATACATTATTCCCTAACACCACGTCCATAAATTCACAAATCAAAGGGCTTACCAATTTGTATGAAATTTATCAAAACGTTGATTTATTTGCTTTGTCGGATGGTTTTATGATTGCAGTGTATCCTGTTGTCACCATCGTTTGTTTTATTTTACTTGGACTCTTGTTGTTCGACAGTTGGTTTACTCATTGGTTGATTGTGTTTGTATATTTCTTGTATTTATAGGTTACCCACAAGAGCATGGCGGTGGGTCGAGTTCTGGGCATTAGTGATTCATGCCCCATTACACCTGGTCACTGGAAGATTTGCTCCATGGTGGTGATAATCTATTGCTTGGCTATAATGGAGAAACGGTAGCAGAAGGTGTGATACCCAAGGAGGATTTTGATAGACAAACATTTTGTACACAGTTGAACTCTATGGAAGATAGTTGTTTAAACTTAAGAGACTGCAGTATCAGCATTACCATTTCGAAGCTTGCCTTCACCTCAGTGTGGTACCCGGGGGTTTGAGGGTCTTAAAGATGCCGATATATGGCATGCAGTATCCAGAACTTCTCACTAGCTGGCAGAATTTGAATCTTGAGACCAGCTTCAGCTACATGCGTTTGATGAACGAGTTTTTTACGCCTGAAGAGGAGAAATTGATTAATGGTATAGAAAAGCAATAAGAGATGCTCTGTGCCTCATATCCGTTACGAGTGACTGATAAGGCTGTTGGTGACGTCATTGACAGTGTATCCATGTATGAGAAGAGGCTTATTGGTCAGAAGAGGAAGAGATTGGACAGGGATATGTCTGACTTTAAGAAGGGACATATTTTTTCGTGGCCCAGTGATCGTAGGGCTAATCGCGAGGTGCATTCATCGGGTGCTAATAAAGCACCATCTACAAGAAATGTTAATACACCAATTACACCCTTGGACCATGTTGTGGCCACCAGTGGGGTGAGAAGTCTTATACCCCAGGGGCAACTGAGGGAGTCCCTTGATGGGGAGTGTGGTGTGGACAGGAACACTCAAGGTCCACATGACATTCAATCTGATTTCTTGGGTAAGACCCAGGACCCAGTGGTGCGACAGAAGGAGTTTGCTAACCCTTTGCAACAAGGATTTGTGAAACCACCTTTTCCATTTTGACAGAATGGAGGCAGAACAGCAAGTCGCTTGAGGAGTCGAGGTCTTACCAAGACGAAAGAACCAATGGGATCTCTGAGTTATCCCACTCTCAAGAAGATATGGAAACCACACAATTGTTAGTTCTAAATCTTTCGCAGAGGCCATTGACTGAGACTGAGATTAATATACTTAATATGGGTTTGTTGTTTATCTCTGCACAAGCAGCGGACTTATCTAGTTCTATTATTGACCTAAATTATTTATGAGGAATGTCATGCTTAAGTTAACTTTTACAGAGGTTGAAGGGGTGGGACAGAGTGACTTTAGAAGATTGAGTAATTTTGTACCCACTAATTATCCTATCCTCGAAGCTTTTAGTAAAATTTGTGAGGATGATTTCTGTAAGCTTTTTGATGGTAAACCGACTGGCAAGAGTTTTTTAATTTGAATAGGTGTGAGGAGGAAGTGCTTGATTTATTACAGAAGGACACCTCTATAGTAATGCGCCCAGCGGATAAGGGCGACACGACTGTAGTCATGGATAGGAGTTTTTATTATGGTTCGATTAATAGTATGCTGTTGGATGAAGTAACCTATGAGAGGGCTTGATCATAAGTGCATACAAGTATGATGAGGGAAATGCAATATATGGTGAATGACTGTTTTTTGGGTTACTCCATTTTGATGGAATTAGCACAATGTCTTACAGTTGAGTACCGGTTATACCCTTATTTCAAGGTCTACACAAGGTACCTAAGAACTGTAATACCCCCCTTTTAAACCTATTGTGGCTGGGAAGGGCTGGGTAACTGAGCCCTTCTCTATTTTTGTTGAGAGGCACTTTAGACCTATCCTGGATAGATCCACGGCTATATTAAGAGCCACTAAACAGTTTTTACAGGATTTGTTTTTGTTTATGGAGAGCTTTGATAAGTCTAGCAACTTTATCCTCATCACTCTAGATGTGCTGTCCCTGTTTACAATTATTCCTAACATGCAGGGAATAGAATATATGCATAGATATTTGAGAGGTCAGAGTGAGTATGAACATAGACTTATAGATTTGATTTGTGAATTTATGGACGTGGTGTTAGGGAATAATGTATTTGTGTTTGATAATCAGTATTATAGGCAAAAACATGGCGTAGCGATGAGGATGTGCTGCGCCAGTAGTTATGCCAGTATTGCTATGGAGCAATGGGAGTTGGAAGAGGTGTTTGGTATGGATATGTATGTGCAAAACATGCTTTTCTATCATCGTTTTGTTGATGATTTTTTTTGTTGTGGGGTGGTGCACATGAGTGTTTAGAAGAGTTTGTTGCTAAACTTCATGGGACCAGCGATTTCTTGAGATTTACATTTAAATGGTCAAACACATCAATGGAGTTTCTTGATGTTTTGATAAGTAAGTGTCCAGACCTTACACTTACTACAGGTTTCTGTAGAAAAGAATGCTATAGAAATTCTCTGCTCCATAGAATGAGTATGCATCCTAATAGGGATTTTAACAACATTGTAAAGGGGCAGAGCATGAGGGTCTCTCGGTTGTATAATGTTGACACAGGTTACAGGAAGGGGTGTGAAACCCTCAACAGTGTTTGAGACAGAGGGGATACAGAGGAAGTGAAGTGGATTCTGTTTTATCATGTTGATGTATTGAGAGAGGGACAAGCCAAACCCTATTTTTCATCAGCCCATGATCCGGACAGAATGGGTGAGGCTGTTGGAAGCTCTGGGAATTGTAGGAACACTGTCAAAGTTCCTATGGTATATACAAGTAATGTAGGTGCTATTAAAAGGGTGATTCAGAAACATTGGTCAGTTCTATTAACCCATGAAAAGATCAGTAGGGTTGTAGGGGAAACCCTGAGCTTTGGGTTTAAGAAGTGTAAGTCCCTTAAGGTGATGATGTGCTATCCAGATAGAGAGACTAGGGAGTGCGAGGGTCAGTATGGTACATACATCTGTGGTGCCTGTAATTTTTGTAGGTTAATAGAAAACAATAATGTGTTTATACATCTTGACACCAATAGAATGTTTAGGTTTAAGGTGAGGGCGACGTCTGTGACAAAGCATTTGATATATTTAGCACAATGTGGTTGTTGTAAAAAATTATGTTAAGTTGTCTATCTCGCCTTCATTCTTGCTGGTTGGGTTCGGAGCCAATCCTCGGCTCTGACTCGGCCATCTTCAATAGCTTGAGAGCTGTTTACTGGCTCGAGGCTACCCCTTATCCCATAATACCTAACGATAGCTTCCCAGATCTCGTTTGCCGCTTCAGCTGCGAGGTGTTGTTTTTCTGGCTCAGGCTTGTATATTAATTTGTGTAAATTCTCTCTAGAATTTAACTCTTCTAGTATATTTTTCTGTTTTATTATTAGTGATAGTGTTGTTACTGTTGTAGTTAACTGTTTGTTCTATAGCATCCCTTTTTTGTAGAACTCGTTTAACTTAGAGAGTTCTCCCCACCCCTCCCCCCTTCCCCTGGTTAGCCGTTTAACTTAGAGGCTTTCCTACTGTTTTTTTTCTTCTAGGTTAGCCGTTTAAATTAGAGGCTATCCTATTACCTAAAAAAAAAAAAAAAAAACTTTATCTATATCCTTCTAGATAATACTTGTGTGCCTTTTTTGTAGGTGTGCCTTTTTTGTAGAACTGAATATTGTTCTTCGTATTGTCGGTTAAATTGGTTGGTTTCCTTTTTCCAGTACAGCATGTCCAAGGAAGCTAAGGTTTCTGGGTTTAAGAAGTGTGACTCATGCTGTCAGAAAATGTCTCTGACAGATGGGCACACTTCTTGTGTCTATTGTTTAGGCGTTGTGCACCTGCAGGACTCTTGTTCTGTTTGCCATGCCTTTAGTCCAAGAGTCCTGCAGGAGCATAAGAATAAGTTGATTCTTAGGGGTCTGTTAAAACCCCAGGATTCACCGGCCAAGAGTTCACAGCCAGTGAAATCCCCTAAATCCACTAAGCCGTCGGCTCCAATTTCGGAGCCGACTTTGGTACAGGATTTTCCTTCAACGTCGGTTCCAGCTGGCACCGACAAGACAACCTCCCCATCGGCTCCATCAGAGGCTTCGGAGCCGTCGCAGAGACACAAGAGGCTGAGGGCCCCTTCCTTAGAGTCGGTGCATTCGGCTCCTCGGTCTCCTTTACTTCAAAGCGAGCGTAACCACCTATCCTCTCACTTCTCTCGATCCTCTAGGCTGTCGGATCATGATGTGGAGAGAGTAGTCAGTAGGTTACTAAAGTCGCAGGCACTACCCAAATTGTTGTCCAGCCCTTCTCAACAGGTATCGGCTCCGTCCACTTCTCTTGATGTTCCTCCTCCGACTCCAAAGAGCTCAGAACCGGAGTATGTTGGGGTTCGAGTAGTGGAACCGTCGGCTCCGATAGCTCGATTTCCTTCGGTTCTGACGTTGGCTCGATTCCCATGGTGGTACCTTCCATCGAGGGGGCGAGTAGCATCCGGACCCTTGTCTGACCCCGTTCTCCTTCTCGGAGCATCGGCGCAGGTGAGCTCGGCTCCAACATCGGCCTCGGAGCCATCGCCCTCGGTGCGGAGAAAGATTCCTATTTCTTCGGAACCAGAACTTTCTCTGCCTCATGGCAGGGATGCCTTTGACGTCATGCAGAGTGTGCTGTCCTCTGAGTCAGCTCCACTTTCAGCCTCACCGGCTTCGTCCCCCGTAGTGCCTGTGCCAACCTCTGCTCCTCCTCTAGACCCTATGCGTAGGGAAACGATGCTCCAGGACACCCCATTGGATGTTTCCTCCTCTTCCGAGGCCTCTCCTGATCACACAGAGGAGCCCCCTCGGAAGAAAAAGTGTAAGTGGAAGCACATAGACTCCCCTGAGTCTGTCACTTCTGATACATTCTGAAGATGTTTCCTTCTCGGACATCCTGGAAATGCTTAAGCAGAGGGGGTACTGGAATCCCCTAGCCCCCACCAAGGATGAGTCTGTATTTCTGGATGCTTTCAGTTCCCGACCTTCTACCTCCTGGGTTTCTTAGCCTTTGGATCCACTTATGGCAGTGGTGGCTCGAAAGGCTTGGTCAGCTCCGGATACAGTGGAACCAACTCCGAGGAAACCTGGTAAATTCATTACAGCACCCTAGGATAAGCAATTCCTTTCTAAAGGTGTTCCTGTTGATGCCATGGTGGTAGCAGCAGCCACCAAAAAAGAGTTAGCGGAGACCTCTTCATCTGTCCATCCCCCTAACAAGGAGTCTAGGATGATGGACAGATACAGGAAGTGAATGTTCGCTTCAGCGACCTTCTCCATGAGGTTACTGAACTACCTATGTAATTTTACCCAACTTCAAAGGGATCTCCTTAAAGAGCTTTGAGATACCCTTCAAGATCCAACAGCTGAGGGAGCACAAGCCAAAGTAACTTCCCAGCTAGTGGCGCTTAATTCTGTAGTTAACTCCTCCATGAGGCTCATTTCGTATGCAGCCGATGGGGCGAGTAGAGCCGCAGGTACGGCCCTTAGGAGGCATGCATGGATGCGGCTGTGTAACTTTGCGGAACCCTTTCAAGCGTACTTCACCAACACCCCCTTTGATGGTTCCTTTCTTTTTGGACCACAGGTGAAAGACACTTTGACTAGGTATGAGCAAGAAGGCAAGACGTTCTCTGCCGTGGGAGTCCATTTTTCCACTCCCTCTAGACCTTATCCCAAGGGTCAGAAGAGTGGGAAGGTGTGGTTCCGTAAATCTCAGGGAGCCTTGCCTGACACACGTAGTGATTTTTCCTTCAGAGGCAGAGGGGGAAACAATAATAATATACGTTGCCCTCATGGCAGAGGGGGTCTGCAGAACTAGGGCAACAGAGAATCTTTCTCTGACAAGCCCTTCCAGCATCCCTGAAGGGTTGCCCGGCTGCTCACCTTGGAGGCAGTCGGGGGAAGACTTTCACTGTACCCAAAAGCCTGGCAAAGTTTAACACAAGACAGATGGGTACGGTCCATTATATCCGGAGGTTACAAAATTCCTTTCCATCAACCCCCCCTTACAGTCAAGGAAGACCCTTCCAAATGTTCCACCCAATCTGAAGAGGCAAGCAGTAATAGAAGTTTAAAAACTGCTAGAAAAAAGAGCCATCCAGGAAGTCCCAGTAGACCAGCACGGATCCGGAACTTACTCAAGGTTCTTTTTAGTAACAAAAAAGACAGGGGACTGGAGACCAATTCTGGATCTCAGCAGACTAAACAGGTCTGTACAAAGAACAAAGTTTCGGATGGTCACGCTACAGTCCATTCTACCCTTTCTGGGTCAGGACAATTGGATGTGCTCGATAGATCTTCAGGATCCGTACTACCATATCCAAATGGACAGGCACTCCAGGAGATATCTTCGCTTCCGGATGGGGGCCAGTCATTATCAGTTAAGAGCTCTGCCCTTTGGTCTCACCACAGCCCCCAGGGTGTTCACCAAATGTATGGCAGTGGTCACGGCTTACCTGAGACGTCAAGGATTCCAGGTGTTTCCATATCTAGATGACTGGCTCCTCACTGCTACCACCAAGTATCAACTCCTACAAGCACGGGACTACACATTCACAGTCTGTACCCAGCTAGGCATTACAATAAATTTCGAAACATCTGCCTTGTTGCCCTGTCAATCTATCACTTACATAGGAGCAGACTTAGACACAAGGAATATGTTTGCAAGGCTACCACTAGAAAGGGTGTCCGCAATTCGTCAGCAAGTACAAATTTTAATGCAGAGCAAAAGAATCCAAGTCAGGTACGTCCTTCAAACTCTGGGTTCCATGACAGCTGCCATTCTTCTAATCCCACTAGCACGCTTTCATATGAGAATTCTTCAGTGGCTTCTGTTCATGCAGTGGTCTTTCCAAGATCTACCCATGACTCACATGATCCTGATCACAGATGCATGCAAAATATATCTTTCTTGGTGGATGGTCTCCCCACTAGTTACTCAGGGCAGACCTTTCGTACAACCCCCTCCGATAGCCACAGTGACAACAGCCGCCTCCCTGATAGGGTGGGGGGGCATTATCTGGGCAGGACAGTCCAAATACTTGGCAACCTCACGAGTACCATCTGCACATAAATGTCCTAGAAATGAGAGCCATGCTCCTGGCATTGCAAGCCCTTCAAGACTCTATGCTTTTTGGAACCATTGCTATCCAAACGGACAACATGTCAGTGATGTGGTACATCAACAAGCAGGGCGGAACCAGATCCTACCCCCTTTGTCGAGAAGCACTCAGACTTGGGCAGTGGGCAATTTCCTCCCAACGTTTTCTGATTGCGACGCACATCCCTGGGAGATCCAACATCATAGCGGACAGGTTTAGCAGAGCTATCCTCATGCCTCACGAGTGGTCTCTGAATCAGGAAGTTGCGAATCTTATTTTCCGCAAATGGGGACAGCCTTGCTGCGATCTCTTTGCCACCCCCTGCAACAGCAAATTCTTCTCCCTTCTTCCGCTTTAGGGTCACATTCCCAGAGACGCTCTAGTCCACGATTGGCCACAGGGACTTCTTTATGCCTTTCCTCCCTTTCCCCTACCTTCTCGATCAGCCCTGGACTCTGGACCCAGTTCCAGACCTCCTGGTTCATCAATCAGGTGGGTTGCATCAATCCCTCCAAACTCTCCAGCTCACAGCTTGGTTGCTCCACTTCCAACCTTTGCCAGACTTCCTAGCATTTCCCCAGCAGTCCGTGAGATTATCGTCTCCTCTCATAAGTTGGGAAAACTTATGCTAGCAAATGGAAACGTTTCTCTTGTTGGGTAGAGGCTAGGAATGTGGATCCCTTTTCAGCCCCAGTCCACGAAATTCTGGAATTTCTAGCACAACTGTTTCACTCGGGGTCTGCTTCCGCTACAATCAGGGTACAATTAGCGGCCATTTCTGACTTTCGTTTTGGTTTGTCAAATTCTAACATTATGTCTCATAAGCTCTGTAAAGCTTTTTTGAGAGGGACATCTCTTCTTAGGCCTCCAGTGAGAGATCCCCCCACTCCTTGGGACATTAATTTAGTCCTAACTTCCTTAATTCTGCCCCCTTTTGAACCGGCACCGTCCTGCTCCATCAAGTTTCTATCTTGGAAGACACTCTTTTTGGTAGCTATTACTTCAGCCAGATGCATGTCCGAACTTCAGGCACTATGTGTTTGTCCTCCCTACTTGGTGTTTCATAACGACAGGGTTGCTCTGAGGACTAATCCTTCATTTCTTCCTAAAGTCTGCTCAGAAAATAATTTAAATCAATCTATAGATCTTCCTGTGTTTTTCCCTAATCATACCAACAAGGCAGAGTACAAACTACACCAATTGGACGTCCATAGACAATTACATTTTCACCTGAACAGAACTAAAGAAATAAGGAAGTTAGACCAATTATTCCTTTCTTATGCCTTAGGCAAACAAGGTCTCCGGTAACCTTGTTGAGATGGTTATAACACACTATTACTTTCATTTATCAATTAAGGAGTAAAGAGTTACCTATTAAACTGAAAGGTCATTCTACTAGGGCCTTGGCCACTTCTGTAGCCTTTGAGTCCAGGTTGCGGCAAACCCTCATACCTTTATTTCTCATTACAGGTTGGCTATGGTCTCCAGGAGCAGAGCTGACTTTGGTTCTACTGTTCTGAAGAGTCTGTTCCACTGAGCCACCCCGGATGTTAGGTACTAGGGATGCTGTCCCAACCAGCAAGAACGAAGGCGAGATAGACAACTTAACATAAAGAAGTTATGTACCTACCATAACGTTCCATGTTAGTTGTCTTCATCTTGCCTTCCTTCTTGCGTCCCACCCTCCGTCCCCCTGTCCTAGTGGACCGAGAGGAGTTCCTGTTTCACTGGCTGAGTGTTCTCTTGTTTTCCTCTATTGACTTAGAGAATATGGCAGGTATAGTCAACCAGTTATTTTGACTGGTTTTATTCTCTTATGTCTGGAGTTAGCTATTTCAAACGAGATCTGGGTAGCTGTCGCTAGGCATTATAGGATAAGGGGTAGCCTCGAGCCAGTAAACAGCTCTCGAGCTATTGAAGATGGCTGAGTCGGAGCCGAGGATCGGCTCCGAACCCAACCAGCAAGAAGGAAGGTGCGATGAAGACAACTAACATGGAACGTTATGGTAGGTACATAACTTCTTTTTATATTGGTAAGACTGATCGCACACTTAAAGAACGTATGAGGGAACATCTGTATAGTATACACAATGGAAACATTATGAATGCTTTAGCTAGATATTTACTGAGTAGTGATCGTGTACATGATTTTAGATTTAGGGTTGTGGAAGTTTTAAGTATGGGGGCTAGACTGGGTAATATTGAGAACAGGATTGGGGAAGCGGAACTTAGGTGGATCCTTAGATTGAGAGCTGATAAGGGATCCAGTTTAAACAGCACAGTGTCCATTACACCAGTACTTAATAAAAGGGGCTTATCGAGTTGAGAAATCTACTTGCCCACTGACTGTATGTAAGTTGGTTTCATGAAGCATGATTTATGTTTATGTTTTTGTTTTGTTTTATTTTTGTTGTATATATGTGTTTATTTGGTACCTTTCAGGAATGGTTACAGTATTTTATTAGATGCTTTTAATATATAGAGCATTTTCACTATGTTCTTGTTGTATGTTTTTGAACCTGTAAGATGGCATAGCAGGATGAGATGATATCATTAGGACATGCGCATTCACTATATACCTCCCTGGATTGTAATGGAGTAGGAGATGTTATTGGTGAGTTTGAAATGTTTTTAATTATTTAATGATGTGTATTTTAGGAGTTTTTTCATTGTGATTACGGTCTGAGGAAGCCAATGTATATTTGGTGAAAGCGCTCACCGATTTGTATGAAATTTATTTAAACGTTGATTTATGTGCTTTGTCGGATGGTTTTATGATTGCCATGCATCCTGCTTGTTTTGTTTTACTTGGACTCTTGTTGTTCGACTCGTTGGGTGATTGTGTTTGTATATTTCTGATAATTTCATATCATTTGACTATCATGTTTCTACAGTTGTTCAGAAAACCTTTTTATCTGGCCCATCTAATTTCTAAAGGTATCTCCACTAGATCCAAAGAAGTCTTAATTCCCCTTTACTCATAACTTATCAGACCCATTATTGAATGTAATGCACTTTTTGTCATGTACTTATCTAAACATATCACACACCTTGAGAGATTTCAGAGATTCATAAGTAAAAAGATCAGTGGCCTCAAAAATCTTAGTTATCAGGAGAGTCTGGCAGCCTTTTCTCTGTACTCAGTCTCTTACAAAGTCCACTGTGGAGATCTATGTCTAGCCTTTCCTGCCTTGAAAGACCCATCTTATTTGATCTCCAGTTCCTTCTTAGAACTAATTATACATCAAGTAATTTGTTAAAGGAAATAAACCTTCATCAGCACATAAATAAGATGCGTTGGTGTGATAGATTCATATCCCAGTGTATCCCTCACCTCTGGAACAAACTTCCACTACATGTCAAGCAGAGTAGCACCCTTGCCACCTTAAGGTAAACCTAGATAGTTCAACGGGCAGCCTTTCGCCATTTGCATCTTCACTGTGTCTCCTTTTTTAATGGACAGAGAGATCTGCTCATTTTATCATAGCTGGACTTCTGAAAGGAACACTTTCTAAATAGTTGGGCTTTGATTGCTCTGTTGTTTCTACCTTTAGGCACCAACAAGGTAGAACTGATAGGCAAGGTTGTTCTGCTTTGCCTAGATAGAAGTCTGTGAGCAGGAGAATCAAGTAGGTTGTCACAGGGATATATTTCTGAGATTGAGTAAATTCAAAAGTATATTTGAATACCAAACACACTGCCAACGCCTTTAACACCTTCTTTACTGAAACTGTCCAGTCTCTTTCCAATCAACTCTCCCCTGATATTTCCTGTCTTTCCTCCTCCTCTAACACTTCCATTCCCACATTTCAACTTCAACGTGTTCCCTCTGCACTCATTCGTTCCCTGCTACATAAACTTAAACCATCCTCTCCATCTGCTGACCATCTACCTGCTATGTATCTAAAAGTTGCTGCTAATGCACTGACCTATCCCGTCTCCATCCTGATTAACAGAACCATTGAAGAAGGCTACATTCCTTCTCTCTGGAAAATATCTCATGTTATTCCCCTTCATAAAGGAGGAAAATCAACTGAACTCTCTAACTACCGACCCATAGCCTTGCTCTCTCCTCTTGCTAAAATCATGGAAAAATGTGTCCAAAAGCAACTTCTGAAACACCTGTTAACTAACAATCTGCTAGCTAATTGTCAACATGGTTTTAGACCCTACCATAGCACCACCTCTGCCCTCCTCTCCTTCACAGACTGCATCAATAAAAATAGGAACAATAATACCCTTAGCTCTGCTATATATATTGACCTATCCAAAGCCTTTGATATGGTCAATCACAAAATCGTGTTACACTTACTTAAATCATTTGCACTTGACACAAGCTCAATTAAATGGTTCCACTCTTACCTGCACAACAGAAAACAGGCAGTGAGGTGGCAAAATAACTTATCCAACCACCTCCCCATTACTCTAGGAGTTCCCCAGGGCTCAATTCTTGGCCCTCTCCTCTTTTCAATTTTCATTAATGATCTCCATACTCATATTTCTCCTGCCACCTGTATACAATATGCAGATGATTCCACTTTAATCTGTTATGCCTCATCCCTCCCTGTACTGCACTCTCTCACCCAAAAGACTTTTGAAACCGTAGAATTTTGGTTCCTCAAACGATGCTTAATTTTGAACCCCAAAAAAAACAAATTATTACTCTTCTCACCAACCCGAAAATCCTCTCCACTGAATTTCTGTGTCACATCAAGTAATGGCACAAACATATCACCCAATCCATCTACCAAACTTCTCGGAGTTGAAAATAGACAACAATCTGACCTTTGACACACACATCGACAATACTATAAAATTAGTTAACAGAAAACTAGGCTCCCTCTATAGAATTAAACCATTCCTTACTCCACATGCCAGAACTTCCATTACCCAGACCCATCTTATCTCCACTCTCCTGTACGCCTCTCCCATCTACACTTCAGTGTCCAAAGCTAACCTCAGCAAACTGTCTGCTGCCTACAACAGTATTGCCAGATTTGCCACTAATTCTACTTTTAGAACTCACCACTGCCAAAACTTAAGGCAACTACGATGGCTAGAGCTACAAAACCAAATTCTATTTCACCAGATCTCCTTAGCCCACAAAATCCTTTACAAACCCATAAACACACCCATTCTCACATCACTTATCACTCCATACTGCAATCTTAAAAGCCTTCGCTCCTCCGACAAACTACTTATATCAACTAGTAAACCCAATAACTCAGCTGGCAAATCCTTGTTCTCCAACACAGTAGGAAAAACCTGGAATACTCTTCCTCACAATCTCACAGCAATCTCCTCTCTTCCCTGCTTCAAATCCCAACTCAAAACACACCTCCAAACGCACTGGCTCTGCCCCTGTAGCAACCCTGACTAGATTACCTTGGATATCTAGGTACTCTCAACTTCTCTGCTGTAAATAACTACCTTTACTCAGGTATCTAGGTACTAGAAAAATTTCTTTATATTTTTTTCTTTTTTACTTTCTCTAGCTCTAGAAACTCCTAACAAAATAAACTCTATATTTTTTCAACTTCTGCCTTTTAATATCTAATGATTTTGACATATATATTATAACCGTGTTTAATGTTTTACCTGATATTACAAATGCTTGCATGTGGAGCTTTTCTCCCCGGGCCTCTGCTGAAAATGGACATATATCCAGTTGGACCAGCCCGGTCAACAAATGTAAAATAAAATAAAAATAAATAAAATATTGGTATTGTCATGCTTTGACCTCTCAAGCAATTGCTTTATACACTGTACTGCACATTCAATCAGGCCATTTGACTATGGCTATTCTGGACTGCTAGTAATATGAACAAATTCCCACTCTTTTGCAAATTTCTGAAACAACTGACTGGTAAACTGGATACCATGGTCAGAGATAAGTTTATGCTGGAACTGTATGCATAGGCTTCTTTAAAATAGTGATTAGAGGTTGATGATGAGTCAGTCTGAATAGCTCAGCCATAAACATAATCATGGAACTTTGAACATGTGAACACAATTGCCAAAATTCTTTCTCAGTCTGAGCATACTGCATTTCAGTTTGGGTAAGAGTTCTAGATGCATAGGCTACTGGTCTGCCTTCTTAAAGAATAACTGCACCAAGACCAAACTTTGGAGAATCACAGTAAAGAATTACTGGTTTATTGACATCATAGTATCTTAAGGTAGGCGGGCTGGCAATCTGCTGTTTGAGGGTATCAAATGCTCTATTTTGCTGTTCCAACCACGACCAGGCAACCTTTTTGCATCTCAGCTCTCTCAAAGGTGCTGACAACTCACTGAAGTCAGGTATAATCTTAACCAGATAGTTAACCATACCAAAGAAACGCTGTAAGGCTTGGATATTGTCTGGAGCTGGCATCTCAAGCATGGCTGCTTGCTTGGATGGGTCAAGTCATAACCCAGTGCTAGTGAATAAATGACATACAAATGTAACTTCTGGTAGTGTGAATTTACACTTTAGAGGATTGAGTGTCAAGATCACTTCATGTTGTCTGTCCAGAACTTTCTTGAGGTTTCTATCATGCTCTGCTTCACCATTGCCTCCAACCAATAAATCATCTACTGTTATGGCACATGGATGATCAAAAGAATTTGCCCCATTGCACTATGAAAAACTTCACTTGCAGAATTTATACCAAAAGGCATCCTAAGAAATCTATATCTACCAAATGGAGTACTGAATGTAGTCAGTAGTGAAGATTTGCGATCAAGCATCATTTGCCAAAATTAACTCTTTGCATCCAGGACAGAATAAACAGTGGCATTTGGCGTTAGGGCTGCTACTTCCTCGACTGTGCACATAGGATGATGAGGTCTCTTTAATGCTTTTTCAAGCCTCTTGAATCAGTACATATCCTGATTTCATCTGAGCTCTTTTTATGAGCAGCTACTATGGAAGGCACCCACTCAATCGGTTCTGTAACTGGACAAATTACTCCTTGCTGCACTATTTTATCCAGCTGGGCTTTGACTTTGTTCTGCATAGCTATTGGGACTCTCCTTGCTGGTCTGACCACTGGACTGAACTCTGGGTCTACTTTCATGGAGTACACAACTGGAAGTTTATGTAGCTTGTCATCGAAAACATCAGCATACTCTGAGCAAATAGCATCTGTTAAACTGGACCTAGGACATGTGCTTACATGATGGACTTATTTGGTAAAAGAAAGCAGTTTCATTCTCAAACTGTCTGAGACCTAACGATGACTGCACAGGACTTCAGACTACATAGAATTGCAAGCTGTAACTGTTGCCAGCCAAATAACATGAAAGCACTACTGAGCCTTCGGTTTGAATTTCTTCACGTCCATAAGCTACAAGTTTCACACAATTATTCAAATTAAATTGCTCACCAGCTCTCACTTCAGCAAATGTTTCTGCTGACATAACATTACACCTTGAACCAGTGTCTACTTTAAGCTCCATGGGTTTACCATTAATCAGAAGAGTACAAAACACTTCATTATTTGCCAAAAAATCTACTGCATTAATCTTTTCATCAACCACTGATACGCCATCTACATAGAAAGTAGGGTTGCAGCTTTCTACATGATCAACTTGCTTTTTTGAGTGACCCTTCTTTATAACTGAATGAGGTTTGCTTGATTTACAAAACTTTTGAAAATGGTTCCATTTTTACACTTGTGGCATTGCTGACCAAATGCTAAGCACTTCTCCCTTTTCATGATTGGTACCACAATTGCAACAGTTGACAATAAAACTTGACTTGGATTTTGCTGACTCACCCTTTTACTGCACTGAGCATGTCAATTTTACTGAACTAGTCGTAGAACTTGCTGGAAAGCTATGGGGTTTCCCTTGAAATCCCACAGGGGCTGCAGCTGCTATGTGCTCAGGCCTGTTTCTGCTAGCCATGTGCTGCATGCTGTCTACGTTTGCTCTGGAGCCTGCTGAAATCATGCTTTTATCACTTGCAAGCATACTTGTGTGACTTTCTGTGTGAGCTCATGTATTTGACAAATCTCAATAGCTTTGCTCAATGTTAAATCACTGTCATGAAGCAAAATCTTTCTCACTGCAGCATTATTAACACCACACACAAGCCTGTCCTTTATCAACTCATCTTTCAAATCACCAAACCTGCACGGTATAGCTTTGTTTCTCAAGTCAGTAATGTAAGTTGCAAAAGTTTCTCCTGCATTTTGGTCTCTTCTATAAAATAAGGGACTCTCTAATGTAACATTTATCTGGGGAGTTGCACATTTCTCCAAATTTACATTTCAAGTACTCGGGGTCCTCCCTTGATTCAGCTGGTAGAACAATATGACAGTTTCCCCCCTCTTCTGCATATACTGCTGGTGCATACGCAAATAAACGCTCTCTTTCAATGGCCTCTGACCCTGCTAAGTTAAGCAAAATTAATGCTCTTGTACATGCATATTTGTCAGAAAAAGCTGCTTGTATGAAAATATCATATTCCTGCTCAAATACTCTCCATTTCTCCACAACATTGTGATCAAATGCAAGTAGATTTGGTCTGTGAAATGCCTCTGCCATATTAACACACACACTAGTGAAGGCTTTTGGAATTATGTACGAACACACACACACACACATATATATATATATATATATATATATATATATATATATATATATATGGATCCCTATCATCCTATCATATGATAAAAACCTCATTTGACTGAGACCATAAGACTGAAATTTCAAAAGACTGAAAAGTCACTTGACTGAAACCCATAATACTCAATTCCAACATACTGAATTTTAAACTGGACCACATAAAACCAGACTAGGTGGGAGGCTACAGCCCCCACACCCCCTAACTATATATATTAACTCCAGGATTGCACTACAGTGAAGAAAAGAGCATAGTAGTGGCAGCATGTAGACTACTGTAAGGTACGTAAAAGGTATATGTATATGCCCTGTTCCCCACTGTAATGCAATCCTGGAGTTAGTTTATATAGTTGTGGGGTGTGGGGGGCATAGTCCCCTACCTAGTCTGGTTTAATATGGCCCAGTTTACAATTTAGTATGTTGAAATTCAGTATTATGCATTTCAGTCAAATGCGTTTCAGTCAAATGAGGTTTCTATCATATAAGATGATGGGGATCTATATATATATATATATATGTGTGTGTGTGTGTGTGTGTGTGAGAAATTCATGCCAAAACTTATAATTATGCCCAATAGCACAAGCCTCTAAACAAATGAACTTTGAAAAATAAGTCTCTGTGGCACAAGAACACTTTTGAAATAACTGTACTTTGCGAAACCACCTCTTATCAGTGTAAGAAACATTTCAAAATGATTGCAGTTTGTGAATAAACTGTAGACAGCACACTGAACACTTCCAAATGGCTATACTTTGCCAAGTAACTCTATACAGTTATAGCCGGCCTTAGGCATAGGCCAACTAGGTGGCCGCCTTGCAAGCCGCTGTAGCAGGGGTGCTTTTCCAGTAATCTGTATGGTGTAAATAGACCAGGATGGGGCACCAGGTCATGTGGGGGGTGCTCTGGAGCCCTTTTGCCTAGGGCACCACTTGACCTAAGGCCGACCCTGTATACAGTGTAAGAAGCACTTTGAAGTGGTGGCACTCTGCGAATAAATGTACACAGCACGAGAAACTTTTCAAAATGGCTGTATTTTGACTGCACTTTACAAAATAGGTACACTTTGCACACAGTAAGCTCTTCAGAATAAATGTGCAGTGGTAAAGCATACACTGCAAATACTTTACACACTCTGAGATACTTCGAACAACTTTAGTTATGCTTTAAATAGCTTCAGTCAGTGCGAAATAGTAGCTCATGCCAAAACACAGTCATTTGCCAAAAAACATCCAGTCGCCTTGCTTTTCTTATACTTAATTTGCCCTTTTATTATATTCATTATGCCCTTTTAACCTCTTTTCACACTCATACTTTTCTTCTGCTCGTTTTACTTTTAACATGCTCGTTTTACTTTAAACATGCTTGTTATGCAAATCCGAGGCAATTCTGAACTCCTTATGAACTTTTACGATAATTTTGTCAAATATTGTAATTCCGAACATCTTGTTTAATCAGTAATGCATTTTGTGCCTTTTGTTTGATTAATAATATTTTTTGTGCTATTAGTTTGATTAGTAATGCGCTGTGTGCCCTACGAATGCTTAGTTTCTTTTATAAAATAAATAATTTGTGCGAGTTTTGGTTACCTGTAGTTCATTTCTGGCCCTTTTTTATACCCAGTCTGCTCAATATGCCTTCACTGTTAACCCTGCACCTCGTGGCTTGAAGAAGCTGTCTTCCTAATCCCGGTTCTGACACCAGGTCGCTCGTCTGATCAGGATAAAACAAACAGTTGTGGGTTCTGTTCAAGCAGCTTTATTATATACAAAAACCATCAGGATTGAGGCTTAGTAACTTAAACTTAAACATATAAACAGACTAACTACCACACTCATACATGTTCACACTCTGGCTGCTCTCTCAAAATGGCCCTGCTGCCTGCACGTGATCGCTATTTATATGCACGTGCCACACTTGAAAATGCTTCTTAAAGATGCAACACACACATTGTTCTACTGAACAGGTAACTTCCCAGGGTATGTTTCAGGGTGACAAGTCCTCTTACTTGGAAAGTGGATGCCATGTGCTTTTCTTGAAAAGGGATGTTTCTGTATACTTATCTCCCTCTTCCTCTGTTGCCCAAGGTCTTGCAAAAGATCATGTGGGCCTCCCTTTTGGCCTAGACAGCATTAGTTCCCACTTCTGTTTCATCTGGCCAGGGGCAATCATCACAAATTGCCTCACAGGTAGGAGGCAAGAAAATAAGTGGAAATATCTTCTATTTGGTATCACAGGCATGATCAGCCCTGTATTTGGGAATATTCCTACTCTTTCCCATCTTTGTGAGTTGCTCAATTATGGGTTGGCATATTCATCTCTTAAAGATAATTTATCTGCCATTTCTGTTTGTCTGCCTTTGGATCGACTACTTTCCTGTAGATTTGAAGTTAAACAGTTTTTGAAAGGCATTCTTCATATCTGGCACCAAGAAAGCCCATTCTGCATTTTTGAGACTTTAATTTTGTGCTGGAAAAGTTGACTTACAATCCTTTTGAACCTGTAGCCTTCTACTTTGCAGTTCTGTGTTTGAAAGTCTGTTTAGTTGGTAGCTTTTACTTCTGCCAAGAGAGTCTCTGACCTCCAGGCCATCATGGTAGTTCCCTCATTTTTGTTTTTTCACAGAGATAGTTTCTATTCGCACCAATCCTTTTATACCCTTTTATGCCCGGGGGGGTCAATGACTTGTAATTAAATCAAGTCCATTCACCTTCCCTCTTTTTTTTTTTCTTCACCTCAGAATTCTGGTGAGAGGATTCTTCATAGTTTGGATTTGCATAGGCAGCTCAGATATTACCTGGATATGCCAAAGATGTTACTAAATCTAAGCAATTTTTTTGTTTATTTTCATGCCAAGACATTGAGTTTAGCTGTTTCTAGGCAAACCATCACATCTTGGATTTCTAAGGCCATTTTGTTTTGTTATGTTCTTTTCATGGTAAGCAGCTTTATTTTTCAGTTTGTGCTCGTTCCCCCATAGCAGTAACCTCTTCTGTGGCTTTTTTTCAGGGGTCTAGATATGAAATACATTTTGGAAGTTGCTGCTTGGTCTTCTGTACATACTTTTACTAAGCACTACAAATTAGATTAAGTGTCTAGGGCCAGGGTTGGATTTGACTGGGCCATCCTTCTTGGTTGTTTGGAGGGCTCTTCAGTTGCTTCCTTCTCCCATCCTCTACCGGAGCTTTTCTACTCTCTCTTTTGTAACCATGATAATGAAGGACATAGTACAGTCTTGTGTAAGAACTTACCATAACAGTAGATCTCCTGCCTTTTTACTGTTGCAGTATTCTGTCCCGCCCTCCTTCACCCTTCTTGACTTCTGTTTTTCATACCCTCTGACCGAGGAATCCTACTTTCTCCCCTTTCTGGATGTACATGTTCTTCTTTTCTGTTTCTCTTTCTCTAAGATCATAGGATGATAGGAGATTACTGGCTAGGTCATTTTAACCCTAGATGTTTCATCCCAGTGTAATAACATAGAAATGCTAGTCAGTACCCAAGATTGCATTTAGTGATGACTACCCATGTCTAGGAGGGTTGTGGGCTCTATCCCTGGTAAGAATTTACAGTGCCCCATCCACTTGCCCAGATTCCTCTTAACAGTGTCATAGAGGTGCTCTGTTTTATATCAATTGGTAGCCTGTTCCAAAGATGCTGCAGTCACTGGAAAATAAATCTGTCCCTCCAGCATGTCCTATTTAAGTTGTAGGCCATATTTAGGCCCCTAGAATGGGTAGCCATAGTCTCAATTCATTTATAGATATGCAGCAAGTTCATTATGTTTAAGTCTTGGATTGCTGGGTTCCTATTAGATGACTTAGTTGAACTTGAAAAGATGAAAAGGCAAAATGACGAAGCGGCATATAAGCAGATTCTTTCCCTGGGAAAGAAATCGCTTGGCCGTGTCCGTTACTTTGACATTTTCGTCACTGTAGTGCGATCTCAGAGTTGGTATATTTAAGTAGGGTGGGTGTGGGTGGCACAGCCCCCCACATCAGGGGGTGTGGGGGGGGGGGTGAAGCCCCCCACTTTATGTTTTAAGTGTTTGTTTTTTTTTATTTTTATTTGAAACAGCGATTTTTTTTTCCCTTGGGAAAATAACCACTGTTCTAAGTGTTTGAGTTTGTAAGCTCTCGCTTACATGGGGTCGATAAATCGTCGTTCACTTTTCTAAGCATTTGATGATTTAATATAGACCCGTATTGTTGCGTAGGCCAGGCATAAGTCTCCCCTAAGAATTCTATACAATATGGAGTGTAGTAACAAGGACTTTAGTTGGTCTATGTAAGGCACATGCTGGAGCCCCTTGATCTTCTTTGTTAGAAACCTCTGAGGTCTGTAATTGCTGCAGGCTTAATATGGTGCATGCCAAATGGGGCTTTATTCTCAATTATGGGCCAGATAAGTGCCAATTATAGGGGGGGGGGTTATAACATCCTTTGTTCTCAAGGCGATGCCTTTAATAATCAAGTGCACTATGTAGAAAGCTTTCCATACTACAGTAGACACATGGTGGTTGAAATTAAGGTCGCAGTCAACTTGTGATCCCAGGTCCCTTATCTCTTCATGGGTACTTGTATTGTTATTGATTTGATAGTGTGAAGGGACGTTGTTTGTTCCAAAGGAAATGATGCATTTCTTTGCATTCAAGTTTAAGACCGTGACTAATACACCAGTCGTTGGTCTAAGTGAGACCCTCCTGGCATCATTTGGGGATTCAGTGATTGCACCTAGTTTGCAGTCATCTGAAAACTTGGTCAGCCACAACCCCCTAGTTTTATCTGAACTTTTGAGAAGTATACACCAACAGTAGGGGGCCCAGTATTGACCCCTGTGGCACCCCACTGGTAACAGGTCTGCTGGTTGATGTGGAGTCACCCACTTTGATAGTGTGCGTTTGGTTTGTGAGCCAGATGGCAACCCATCTAAAACAAAGGGGTTTATACTCAGTTTGGTAAGTTTATTGGTAATGCCTGAATGTAGGATTGTGTTGAAAGCCTTTGCCAAATTGAGGTATGCTGTGTGCACAGATTTGCGTTCATTAATGGCCTTGGTCACATTTTCAAAGAAATCCACCAGATTTAACAGGCAGAATCTGCCCTACACAAATGAGAATTGGGTAGGATCCAGGGTTTGAAGGTCACCTATGTCGTTATGAGGTCCATAAATATACGTTCCATGGCCTTACAGATGAGGATGGTCAGGCTTATGAGTCTGTAGTTCCTTGGGTCTGGTGCTATGCCACCTTTGTGGAGGGGAAAAACTGTTGCTGTTCTCCATTCCACAGGAACAAAGCCTGTGGTTAGGCTGTGATTGAAAAGGATACTTAGTGACGATGCTAGTTCATGTTTTAGCCTGTTAAAAGACAGCCTGGGACGTTGTCTGGTCCCATAGAGTTTGTTTTTTTTTTTTTTGTTTTTGTTTTTTGCCTTGGACAAGGCTTTGAGGATCTGCCCTTCAGATATGTGGGGAGGGGGGAGTTTACGGGAAGGTTTGTTGTAAGTTAGGAAGGGATAAGGGAGTGAAACTTTCACCAAACCTATCCACTAGCAGGTTTGCCATCTCTGTGGGGTAAATGTGTGTTTTGCCATTGGGCAGTAGTTCTGCACATGCTTGGGTCTTACCCTTTAGGTTACATACATAGCTGTGAAAGCCTTATGGTTATCCTTGTCTGTACTTGCTAAGTTTTTCTCAAAGGAGTCCTTGGAGGTTTTGATAGGTTGTGTTATCTGCCTGTTGAGGCTGAGGAGGGTGCTTTTCAATTGTTGGGGCCTTGCCTTTGTCTTCTTGGACACTTTTTGCATTTATTTTACACTTTGTTGATGCTGGATGTCCACCATGGCAGCTTGTTTTTACTTGGGGGTCTGGCTTTGATTCTCTCTGGTACGGCCAAGTTTATACACTTATGCAAGTGACTGTACAGGGCTTTAGTGTAAGCTTCGGCATATTTCACACTTCTAGCATGGGGTGGGGCTTGGAATGCATTTATACCTTCACCTAGGAGGGTATAGTTTGCCTTGGTAAAGTTTTTTAGTCTGATTTCACCCTTTGTAAGTTATGGTGTTAGTGACAGCTTGAAGGTGACTGATTTGTGGTCAGTTTTAACTAACGAGCGTCCAACAGTTGTGACATTGCATCTGTTTGATATGTTGGTGTGGACCAGATCCAGAATGATTGTTCCCCTTGGGGTATGAACAGTTTATTCCAGGGCATTCAAATTAACAAAGTAAAGGAACTTTTGCGCTAGCGAGTTAGGGCTAGAGTAGGTTTCCCATTTGATGTGTGGTAAAATTTGGATGGTGTCCAGTGTGGTCATATATGCTTCATGGGCATTGTGACCCATGGAGGTGGATCTATAACTGGCTATGACTTGAATGGGAGACTTACTCCTGGTAACCTGGACTTGGAGTAACTCCATGGAGTTGTCCAGTCTAACTAGACGTGAGGTGAATTTATCTCTAATATAGATTGAAACACTGCCTCCTTTGGTTTTTACACATTCATTTTGTTGTCTAAAGGTGTGGAAAGCATTGTAGCCTTGCAAAGCTAGGGTACTCTCTGAGGCCTTGAACCAGGTTTCTGTGACTGCACAGACATTGTGCATCTTCTAGTGATATAAGTGCTTCCAGGGAGTGCAGTTTTTGGTTTAAGCTCCTAGCATTTAGCAGCATGACCCTTATTTTGCTCTGATTGGTTAATTTCACATTGGTAATGTTGTTTTCAAGACCTTGCCTAAAAAGGCATTATGGGAGAGGCAACAGCCTTTGCCATCAGCTGAAAGTCTATGGATGCCAAGTGCAAACTGTCTCTGGCAAAGCAGCAAGGTATGTCGACCATGGCTTCCCAGGCTGACAGGAACAGGATCCCCTTTGAATGACACCAAAAACTGCACCAGTTATTGAAACTAATCATTTTTTTGTTTATACTGTGGTATCATTTAGGTGAGGCTAGTATGCTGCTCAAGGCTAGGGGAAAAACCTTCCTGGAAAACATACTCAGAGAGCTCAACCATGTCTCTCTTCATATAGTCCAGTGAGGTACGTCTTGGGTAATTCACACCAACATGAACTATAACAGAGTCATAAAGTTACTTGTTGCTGAGAGACTTGAGTGAATGCATGATCTGATGAATCCTGGCACCAGACAGGCAGCTGACCTTGACTTTCTCCTTAGCCAACCTGGTGAGTGGGATATCTGTGTGTCTCACTGTTGAGTCTCCAGTGAAAATAAAATTTGTTTTTTTTTTTTGTTTTTTTGAGTATTATGCCTTACTGGCTTTGTGGGCGGGACACTGGTGTTGCTATGTGTCATGGGTGCTGTGGGGACTGTGTCAGTTGTAGCAGACTGGTGTTTTGGTAAGTTTTTCTAGAGAACCTCTGCGTATGAGGATTTACATGTTTGATGCATACTATGTGTATGAGTAGTGGTACTGTGACTATATGTAGTGGTGGGTGAGTTGACAACCTTATCCGTGTTATTGTTTTGAGTGAGAGAGAGCTTGGATTCTAGATTCTTGGTGTAAATAGATCACTTGCACTCTGTATGAGATTGTGTTATTAGTAGAGGGTTGTCTGTATACATGAGGCAAGTGCTACACTGCCTCAAGAGACCCATCTCAACAAGGTTGGCAAGAGAAACATGGGTAGTCCAACTCTCCATAATGCTAGGTTGAAGACTCTTGTCACTAAGGGTGGCTATTCAGAATCGATCATGGATGGATATTTCTGCCTGGGTTTTATGGAAAATTTGTTGAATTTAATTCTTTGGCTTTTGGTGCGCAATGCCCAAGCAAGCTGAAACCTGCCCAAATGCAGGGTCTAAATACCAGAAGCTTGAACAAAATTTTAAAAGATTCAACAAGACCAATGAGGATGCTTATTCCAAGCTCTAGACTGGCCTCCCTTTACCAGACTGGTCCCAATCAGCACAGTTCAATCACAAAAGTGCAGGTTATGCCCTTAACAATCCAAGGTGGCCTGAAAAACATGCTCAGAACAAACAAACCACTACAAACAGTTCCAGAAGCAGCAAGCCTGTATATGGACTACTGTAGCTACTAGCTACCCTAGTTTCAGCGGGAAACACTAGAGAATGTTTAAAACAGCAGAGAGACATTAAAAATGTTTAAAACAGCAGAAAATCAGCAAGGAGGCTGTAAAGAATGTTTTAAACAGTTAACAGATCCTCTATTTGAGCAGAACAGATAGCTTAAAAACAGAAAAATACCAGTAAATACTTAACAAGCAGTGAAACTAAAAAAAAGCTTTGCAAACAGTGAAAACAGCAATAGAATTTGATGTAGCAGGCACAATAAAGCAGACAATAGCAGTACAGCAGTGTAGTTTAGTACACAGTAAATAAATATAGTATAAAAGTAGGTGGCAGGTAATAAAAAAAGTGCAGTAAATAGTATAAATAAGCAAGAAAAACAGGCAAAGGCAACTTATGCTTTTTTGGAAACTTGGAAGCCTCTAGTCATCTGGTATCTCAGCTCAGACTTGTGGCTGGTAGCCCACCTTAGTTCAGCTCAGCACAAACAAGCTCCGAGTTGCTCTGGTTCTCCTGGTTCAGTTCAGTTCTGTGTATTAGACACTCATACATCACTTACGTACCTTATGACCTGGAAGTAGGACATATGTCTGAAGTATGGCACCTGGAAAGGCCTAAAACTGTAATATACTCACCGGATGTATGGCTATCCTACATAAGGTATCCCTTAGCAAGGAATAGTGCAACAGTGAAAAGTAGGACATCTAGTGTTATGGTAAGTTCTTACAGAACTGTACTTTATTCTGTCTTGATGCGTCTTTCTGCTGTTTAGTCAGCATACTATCCGTGTGGTGAATCTGACATTTTATTTAAGAATGTCTTAAAAGGTTTCCTTCACTTAAGAACCTCACGAAGATTAGAGCCTCCTTTTTGTAGCTTACTTTTTACACTGGAAAAGTTGTTTTCCTTCTTTAGATCCAGAGTATTTAGCAGATTTGAAATACCTTTAATGGAGCATTTTTATTAGTAACAATAAGAAATTTTCAGAATTTCAGACATTACATTCAGACATCTTTACGCTGGCTTCCACAGTTGGAGGATGTCCTTAAAAGTGAATCCTTCCTTTTAGTCTAAAGTACTTTCTACTTTTTCCATTTTTTAAGAAACTTTATTCAGTCATCACATTTTAGCTTGCAACATGAGCTCACATGCATTTATACAAAAGAAAATTATCTCTAATAGCAGTTTCAACTATTGTCATACAGTAAAACTGTTCATTCATTCCAGTATTACACAAATTGCTTATATCCTGCTTCCTTTAAACCTAGCTCCTTTTGCTAAGCATTATTCTGCATGTATTGTTCCCACAAATTCCATTTATTTCTGTGAAAGTTCCTTCCCTGTTTTAATGATCACACCTCCAGTTCTTTTATCTCCTTTACAGCATCCACTAGATCCATTAGAGTTGGGTTAGATTTTGAGCTCTTAAAAAAAAAAAACAGTTACTTAGTAAGAAATTCAGGTCCTCTCTCCCAGCTCAAAAGAATCATTCCTGTTGTTACTGCAATTTCTTTCCCCAGGATTTCTGTCAGAGTACTCTCTGGAGAATTTGTAAATTCCACTAATTCATTCCATTCAAAAAAAAAAAAAAAAAACATGTTTATAATTTCCTTTCTTCCTTATCACATATTATTTGGTATATACTTTTGTGAGGTACAGGCCAAAACCAGTGGGCTATGATTGACCAAGTTTACAGATGACTGCAAGTTGGAAGCTGTAATCAGTTCCCCTAGATAGTGGACATTCTCCAAGTGGGTCTCACCCAAGCAAATGACTGGTGCCAGAAACATGGCCTCAAGCTGAATACAAAAAAATGCATCATCATCCCCTGTGGGGAGAGAGATGTCCCCACAAATTATCACATTAATAACATTCTAAGCACGCAGTCATTTGAGGGATTTGGGCACCCAGATTGATAGCAGCCTGACTTGACCACCATGTTGCTTCCATTGTATGGAAAGCTTTCTACATGGCCCACCTTGTAAGTAAGGGTATCTCATCCAGGGACAAGGAGGTCATAACGTCTCTGTATTCTTCCCTTATAAGGCCCATTATTGAGTACAATGCCCCATTTGGCATGTACCTCGCAAAGCACATGCAGCATCTGTAGAGACCATAGAGGTTCCTCACCAGGAGAATCCAGGGCCTCAAAAATCTACCATGCAGAGACTAAAAGCCCTATGCCTCTACTCTGTTTCATACAGACTCCTCAGAGGTGACCTCTGGCATACAAGGCGATCTCGGACCCCGCCTTGATGGGACTGCTGCATATCCGCAAGTCAAGCTCCACTTGAGTAACCCACACACGCGGCCTCAACCTGCTCTGTGACATCAATAAGACTTGCTGGCGGGACAGATTTGTGACCCAGAGACTCCCCCATCTATAGAATAGACTCCCTCTCCACGTCAAGCAGAGTACCTCTTTACCCCTTTTTTAAGCATAATCTGGATAACTGGATGGGAAATGGAAAATACATCCCTGGAATTTCACCCATGTCCCTACTGGACAGGGGCATCGGGTGCTGATTTTTCTATGCATGGGCTAAACTCTCGACTAGGTTTGTAAGTGCCTCAGGGCCAATAGCCTAGTAACTTCCTATGATTATATGATCCTATATACAGTGTTTGTTTTCTACTTGTGAAAGAAAATCGTCTGAAGACTACTTGGGTTACAACATTAACTGTACAAACACTTCCTTGCAAAAATGCTAAACCTTCTGGACTGTATTGCATATAGAGCCACAACTCGTACAGAATTCTTCCTATTTTTCCTGTGTAATTTGCTTTTCTATTCTATTTTCCCAGTGTTTTCTAACCTCATCAGCTTGATTCGTATAGTTAACGTGCAATATTTTATATACTCTACTAATTATACCTATTTAACAGCATCTTCTGTTTTTGACTCAATTAAAAAATGTACAAGAGCTGGTCTTTCACTTAGCACTCCCATATTCCTTTCTTGGCATAACAACGTCTTCCATAAATATTTCCATTTGTGTTTTTCTTGGTTTCCCATTACTCGCTTTATTCAAATATATAGAAAATTTCCAAAATCTCTCTCATACCTTTATATAAATTCTGTGGTTATTTTTCTTGTCATAGGTTCCCAAAGCTGGACTACAACTCTGTTTTCTGTTGCATAACTTTTGATAAATGTTTTTTGCTCTCTCGAGTTATCAAAAAATAGTCACTTTGCTGCTCTGGTGGAGTAGAGAGATAAAGCCCCGACTATGACCCAGGCAACCCGGGTTCGAGTAGCATCTCAGGCAATTGATGGAGCATCAAGGTGAGATGAGTGTGGCCATTATGGAAGGAGGGTGGTACATGGGTGTATCTACACAGTATTCCCTGATGGAGGCCAGGGATTTCACCAAAAAATGGGGGAGTCTCTGGGACACAAATCTGTCCCGCCAGCAAGTCTTATTGATGTCACAGACCAGGTTGAGTCAGCAGGGGCAGTGGGGCTTGGCTAAGCTGCTGTGGAGGCAGGTCGATATGAAGCAGATCCTCACATTGCATACCCCGTAAGGGTTGTACCACACTGCCACAAAAGGGAGGGGAAAATAACAGTAGGCTAATAAGTCCTGGACAGAAGCTCAGATGTGCCGAGCCCTTAACCTGAGATCTGTGATGAGCCCCAGCAAATTACCAGAGTTAATACGGGTGGAGGGCGGGTATGGAGGAGTTGGTAGACCCGGCGTGGATGGGGCTCATGGGCCAGGCCCATAACAATGAAAGAAGGGTGGGAGGGAGGCAAAAAAATAGTTGCTTAACAGAAATCTTTCTAAACTCAAAGATATTGTCCAGTGTCTGCTTTCTGTCTTAATCACTCAGTTAATTCAACTTTGTTTTTCAAATAGTATGAACTGAATGGAACATATGCTGTACTCCTTAGATGTTCACAAGCAAATGAGATACTCTACAAGAGAAAGACAGTTAATCAGAACTGATCAACTATATTGTTCATACAAACAGACAAGGACTAATCACTGCTTTAGCAAACCCTGTGAACGTGGCTGGCCCATTGTATTGCCCTCTGTTCCTGACAAATTCAAGACACTGAAAAGGGTTTTTAAATTGAATCCGCTGCAGTAAATTTGCTACAACATCTGTGGTATATTTGCAAAATAGGTCCACTCAAAAGATATTTGAAAGCTGACGTTTGGACTACTGTATACATTTTTACTAAACAGAATACAGGGATAACATAATACAATACAGTCCACATAATACACTACAGTCCACATAATACATATATAGCTAACATCTGAATTGCCACAACATATTAGTTGTGTGCAAGACTCGCAGTGGTACGCATTTGTCAAGCCAGCAGTGAATACAGCGACTGAAGTAGCAGTGAACAGTGCACTGCACATACAGCTGACTGACCCAATGAACTACAATGCACTGCACATGCAGCTCACTGACACTGTGAGCTACAGTGCACTGCACATACAGCTCACTGTCATAATGAACTACAGTGCACTGCACATACAGCTCACTAACCCAATGACCTACAGTGCAATGCACATACAGATGAGGTAAGGCAGTAATAGTAATGGACACTTAAACCATATGGCTGAGTTTTACAGAACTGAAAAGAACTACAGGCTCTTAAGTGTAATGAAGGCCATGAGATGATCTTTTTGTCAGCATGTTTGGTTAGGTACATGGCACAGTACTGATGCAAAATCCATCTGTAGATTTTGATCATTATATCATTACTTCTGATGTGTGAGACGCTAGCTGCATTTGGTTTCTTTACAGAAATGTGGTTAGACCTCAACTTTGTTCCCTGTCTATCAGTCCTTGTGCCTTTGGGAGATTCTGTTATATAGTGCTTTAGATATGACATTTTCAGGGATGGTATTAGCCATGCATTTTAAAACTTAATTACAGGTGGCCCAGGTTCCCAGCACAGTAGTGCAGGAATAAAATATGTTCTGTGTTATTTGCTATCCACTGGGTAGCTTGAAAGTATTCCTGCAATCATTGTCTTACACAAGTTATTTATTGCTGGACAGTTTTGACATCTGGGTTAGTTACAGTTTATTAGCACTCTAACATTTCATGTCACATATGAAAAGATTTGGGTTTATTGATGTTATTACTTTTCTAGCCCATAAAAAAATAAAATCCCTATCTGGTTCCTCTGCTCAGGCACAGCCTACCAGTGACAAGCTTCTCCCATCATTATCCTAGCTTCTCATCCTTTGTAAGTCCTGCTTAATGACACTGTTATTCTATTAAGGAACACAAATGGGTTAGACCCAGTTTTAAAGTTATGAGTTATCACCACTGGATTGGAATCAGTCTTATGGTTGATCCACTACTATTTCATTTTAGCTTGGAACTACACGGCATCATTCCTTCTGATGTAGATCTGTTTGAGTAGAGGATTTTACATGATGATGACAAGCAGTGCAGATGTGTCTAACTCTCTAACTATAGCATGTAACAACTGTGTCATTGCAGCACTTAAGCGCTTCATCCCAATATATATATATATATATATATATATATATATATATATATATAATATACACACACACACACACACACACACACACACACACACACGTACACACACGTACACGTGTGCTACTTCTGTATGGTTGTATGAACCATAGTGTGATTTGTCTAGCTCCTCATTGTTGTGAGAAAGGAGGAAGGATAGAATGCTAGAAGAACCAAACTTGCCTTGTGGAAAACAGATTGGTGCATGACCAGTATTTTAGGTACTACTCAAGGCATCTCCTAAAAATTTAAATTTCATCTACATTTTATTATAGTTCTTTATAAGCAAACCACTAGTAACAACTGTTAAAAACAGGTACCATGTAAAAGACTAAATACAATAAAACAGTGAAATGTGTAAGTACAGACTACATCATAATAGAAAAGACAGCAGTTTTTTGTTAACAGTGAGAGCTTTGCTTTATTAAACCAACCAGACAAGCTTTGCCAAGCAGTGGGAAGTCTATATACACTACCCTGTCTTGTGATTCAGAAGACAACTTCCGCCTTTGTCTGCAAGGATACCACTCAGGTCTCTGTAGACAGCAGACTTCACTAATCAAGCCATTTTGTCTGATTCATCTCTGGAGCTTACTGACTCTTTTCTGGTGTGCATTTTCCTTAAATGATGGTTGTTTGAATTTCATTATGCCAGTTTTTTTCTGAGATGGTGTTTATTGTCAGGTCTTCATCTAACAACTTGTGGGCTGGACCCTAGCCCAATGGAGATGGTCTTATCTTGCTTGGAGGTACTGATTCCTGCCCTTTTGGGGTCGTCCATTTCTGTCTGAGATCTGAGACATTTACTTCTAATTACATTAATTTTTGATAAAGCCATGCCTGGACGAATGTTTCTTAGTAATTACAATTTTTTATCTCATAAACTTCCCTTTTTTCAAAAATTAGTAGAGAAAATGGAGATTAAGCAACTTGTATGTTGTATCCCTTCCATTCTGGGTGCAGGGCATGTCATAACATAAGGACAGCCCTTGGAGAATTACTTTCTTTTGGTGAAAACATAGCAAAAGTATTCTCTTGTTTCTCTTTGCTGTGTCACTTCCACCTTCTCTGAAACTGCCACGGATTGTGTTTGTTAGTCCTAAGATAATGTTGGGAGCTTCTGGACTTGTTGGGCTGGCTTTTCTCTTTTGTGTGTGGGGATGTTAAGAGAGTGGTTTTGGATGGTAATTGTATTGCTTTATGTCTTGCTTTATAGATTGCATCAGAGCTCAGTAGTGGGACTTGCACTCTTCTATATGTGACATGCTGTCTTTAGGAGGTGTTGTCATAGAGAGAAAATTGTAGTAACTCCATTTTGTTGATGAGACCCAGTTCCACCTTTCTTTCCTGTAGGAGCACATAGCACCCCTTGCCTTCCTGCAGGATTGATTACTTGAAAATCCTTAGCTGGATGAAGAAAAAATAGCCCAAACATAACCCTGCCAAGGCAGTGACAGAGAGCAGTCAGCCTGCTCTGTGTCTTCTGCAAATGCAAGTTTAAATCAAAGTTCAAAGCTCCTTTCCTCCCTGTCTTTTCTCATTTGCTTCCACTAGGACAGGATTGTATTATAAACATTCTCTCCTTAAACTAATATGCACCACTTATCTTTCCAACTCCTAGTTGCATACTGCAGTACACACACTGTAAACATATTTTCCAGTTTATAGTTAAAATCTCCAGTTAATACTTGCTACCACTGTCCTACAAAGTAACTGTTAACAAATGAAGCAGAACATACCATATGTTTAAAAATAAAATTTAACTATTTAAATTGTCCTTTGATAAATTTTGTTCTAAGTTTTGATTACCAGCACACATTTCTCTGAACTGTAATTTTGTAGAAGTAGAATCGTACTTTCTGGTAGGTATAAATGGATATCATGGATCTGCAGGCTGATGTCTTTGATAAGAACTGCATTTCTTTTCTGAACTTTGTCAGATATATATATATGTGTGTGTGTGTGTGTGTGTGTGTGTGTATATATATATATATATATATATATATATAATGTATTATTTTTAAGTCAGAAGTTGCCTTCTGTGACTGCTTTGATTGTCACTGTCATCCCAAGGTATAGGGCAGCCTACTATTTAATTGGAGCTAAAGTTCTCTACATTCAGTTCTGATACCTCTAAGCTCCATAAAATACAAAATCCTTAGAAAGCTCCCAAACCAGTATAACGGTAGCCTTCCTTTCCAGTCACTATATCTACTCTTGAAAAGGTGAATGACTTTGTAGAAAACATGATTTTCAATCTGGTTGAGTCATTGTCTGCTGTACTATAATTACATCTCAACATCACAGGTTTAGCTAATAAGGACATTTTTCAAATTACCTCTAGGCCTGTTTTGTAGAATTTGTCTGTCCTTCCTGTCTACCTTGAGTTCAACACAGATTTGTAGAGGCCCTAGAGGCCCTGTTGAGGGCAAAGAAAAAAACTCTCTACCACCTCTTCGTAACCAGTTCTGTTAGAGAAAGATGTGGTTCATCTGTGCTTTTCTCTGAGTTTAGGTACTTGAGGTGCTCTTCCTTGACCCCCTTGTTCTCCAAATCATTTTCAAGGTTGCCAACTTTAACCCTTGAAGCATTGATGTCAAAGCAAGAACCACATTGTGGCTGGACCTGTGATGCATTTCTCAATGTCATATGCCTCTGTGTCGATGGTTCCTCCCTCAGAGTTTACAGTTTGTGGTATCAGTGGGTCTGCTGGTCTATTGTTTCAGAAGTTGGTGCTAGCCTTTCCATTGTCAATAAAGATGGTATTGTTTTCAGACCCTCAGCAGTCAGTGCTAGCTTTCTTATAAACTGTAGCCCAGAAACCACCAGTGTTTCACCTGTAATTTGCAAGTGTATGGTTAAAATCAGTGCAGTGCTAATCAGTGTTATAGCTTAGAAACCTTCATCTTCAGAGAGGCCATCCAACACAATTCCAGCCACTGGAACAAAATATTTCACTGAAGGTGAATACTGAAGAAAGAACTCCTGATGGATTTATTGGTTACTATTATGCATAGAGCCAAGGAGACCATTGAGAAGCATAGCCCAGTTGCTGAATGTCCCATAATAGAACTCTGGTTAAATTACTTGCTCAGAGTCACACAGTAGGCAAAAGGAGGCAAATCAAAATCAGGACTACAGGAAGTAGCTCAATAAGAGTTCCTAGCCTTAAATTCTCTTTCCTGTCAGATGACTACAGCTGCTTGCTCCAGGTAAGCCATGAGCTCACGACATTCATTCATTTGCTATGATACTGTAGTACAGGTACCTCACTATAACCAGTTGCACCACCGGAGCACTATGAACACAGCCATCTTCATAATAACAGTTTCAGTTGCAGGCCGCCAGCATGATTTGGGAACAAGCACCAGCCTGTCATAAATATGAAATCTACAGTCTTTATTTCAAAATAAAAAAGTCCCAAAAAATTTCAAAAGATACAGAAATCAAGCTTGTAGCAGGAGGTTGGCTGCCAATTGTCACAGTAATTGCACACATTCTACAAAAGGAAGGAAATGGCAAAAGAAGCAAACATAAAAGGTATTGTAGATCATAGTATAAAGTGTCTGCTTTATCTTTAAGAAGCATGTGAGGCTGTGCATACATGTATGTAACCTGCACGCGTGCAAACCCCTAGTGCCATTTTGAAGGAGCAGCCAGGGAATGAGCATGCATGATCATAGTTGCTAATTGTATACAAGTTACTTAAGTTACAGTCTATAGCCAACAGTAGTAATGGGTTTGTATGAAATAAAGCTGCTTGAACAGAACCCACAAAGACTCTTTATTCGTGTCCCAGACACGAAAGCGACATGGTGTCAGAACCAAAATGGAAGAGAGAAGAACATTCTGAGCCATGAGGTGCAAAGATGACAGTGAAGGTAAAACCGAGAGAAAAGTGCACAAAAATAGTGAGAAAGAATCAAAAGTAATGAGAAATAGCACAAACTATTAGTTCAATACAAAAGACAGTAAAGTGGCATTACAAGGGGACAAACCACATTATCATGCAAGTGGAAATTACAAAAAGTTTAACTAAAGAAAATAGTTAAGATAAAAGTGTTCAATGAAACTATTAACTGTAAAGCAAAATGAGCATGTTTAAAGCAGAATGAGTTTGTTCGAGGCAAAGTTGGGCATGTTTAGAGTAAAATGAGGACAAGAAAAGTATATTGGATGTAAAAAAGGGCGCAAACAAGCAAAATGAACATAATAAGAAAGAAAAAGGGCACATTGAGCAAAAATAAATGTGTTTTGGCAAAGTGCTGTATTAGGCCATAAATTCTTCGAAGTATCTCAAACTATGTAAAAGTGCTTACTGTGTATGCTTATTACTGTGCATGTATTTCAAAGAGTTTATTGTGTGCAAAGTGCAACTATTTCATGTAATACAGTTAAAGTATAGTCATTTTGAAAAGTTTCTTGTGGTGGGTGTGTCTACGTGCAAAGTACCACCATTACAGAGTGCTTCTTGTACTGTAGAGAGCTGCCTAGCAAGGTGCTGCCATTTTGGGAACATTTCAGTGTGCTGTATGTAGTTATTCACAAAGTGCAACTACTTCAAAAGTTATCGAGTTTAAGGCAACAGATGTTCGATTTATTCGGATTTTGCAGTTGCTTGGCATGTTCCTTACACTGATGAGGTGTTTTCTTGCAAAAGACGACATTACAAGAGTATTACAGTGCTTGTGAGCTATTCAGTAAAGTTTTTGAATGTTTCTTAAAATGATGGTAAATTACTTTAGCAAGTGATAAGTGACTTTAGCATTTTCGCCCTTACCACGACATTACAAAAAATATCAAAACGCCCAAGAAGTCTATTTCACAAAGTCCAGTTATTTGAAAGCACTAAAAGTTTGTTGGCATAATTCCGAAAAACCCAACAAAGGTATAAGTTCAGCATACAATGACATTGGACAATAACTCTGTCAATAAGAAACTAGGCTCCATGTACAGAATAAATAACTTCCTAACCCCACACACCAAACTAACTATAGCTCGCACCCATCTCCTTTCAACCCTCCTTTATGCCTCCCCAATATTTTCATTCCTCAACAAGACTGAGCTAAATAAACTTTCTACAGCTTATAACCATATAGCCAGATTCATAACAGGGACGCCTTATCGAACCCACCACTGCCTAAATCTAAAGGCACTTGAATGGTTAGAACTGCCCAATATTCTCAAAATCAACCAACTCACTGAGGCTTTTAAGATAATTAACCAACCAGACAACACCCCCTCACTTAATAAGATACTTAGCCCCTACTCCAACCTAACCTGCCTCAGATCTTCTAAAACTGTCCGGGTACAAACCGTCAAATCTAATAACTCTGGAGGTGATGCTCTCTACACCAACTCCATTGGTAGGCTTTGGAACTCCCTCCCAACCAGCCTAAGAATTATTACCTCACTCAACCAATTCAAAAAACACCTCAAAGTATTCCTCAAGTCACACTGGCTGTGCCCCTGTACCAAACCTGACTAACAAAAGTCCAGGCCTGTACCACCCCAGAATTCCACCACTTCCCTCTAGGACGACAATTGCAATTGAAGCATGTGAGATTATTTACTTAAGTTCTGTGCCTGTTTTATATAGTGTGTAAAGCCTGTTTTATATAGTGTGTAAAGCCAATTGTTGTATTTTTATTCTCTATTTCAACTACATGTATAGCCAATTGTTTTATTTTTATCTCTATTTCAAATATATGTAAAGCCTATAGTAATTTTTATTGTCTTAGCATCTATTATGTTATCTGTACCTTCTTCTTGGAGCTTTTCTCCCCGGGCCTCTACTGAAAATGGACATGTATCCAGCTAGACTAGCCCGGTAAACAAATGTAAAATAAATAAATAATAAATATGTGCATGTGTGTATGTTTATGCTTATTTGCAAAACCTTTCAAAGGTCTGTGTTAATATGGCAGATGGATTTCAAAGACCCCTACCACTTGCATTTGATGAGAATATTGCAGAGAACCGGAGAATATTTGAGCAAGAGAATGATATTTTTATACAAGCAGCTTATACAGATAGAGATGCATGCACAAGGGCATTCATTTTGCTAAACCTAGCAGGTCAGAGGCCATAGAAAAAGAGCGTTTATTTGTGTATGCACCAATAGTATATCAAGGAGAAGGTGCAGACTGCCACATTGTTGTATAAGCTGAATCAAGGGAATACCCCGAGTGTTTGAAGCGCAAGTTCAGAGAAATGTGTAAACCTCAGACGAATATTACATTAGAGAGGCATTTGTTTTGCACAGGAGATCAGAAACCAGGGGAAACATTTGCAGCTTATATAACTGACTTGAGAAATGGAGCTAAAGTGTGTCAGTTTGGTGATTTAAAAGATGAACTGATAAAGAACAGGCTTGTATGTGGTATTAACAGTGATGCTGTGAGAAAGATTTTACTTCATGACAGTGATTTAACATTGAGCAAAGCCATAGAGATTTGTCAAATCCATGAGGTGACAGAAAAACACACAAGTATGCTTGCGAGTGACAAAAGTATGGTTTTAGTTGGCTCCAGAGCACATGAAGATAGTATGCAACACATGGCATACAAGAGCAGACCTAAGCACGTGGCATCTGTAGGGTTTCCAAAGAAGCCACGAGGTCTTCTAGAAAGTTCCAAGAAAGGTGCAAGCTGCAGCACCACTGCTCTGTGCAGTATAAGCATGAATCAGCAAAACCTAACTCTAGCTTTATTGTTAACTGTCGCAATTGTGGTGCGAATCATGAGTCTAAAAGAGAGACGTGCTTAGCATTTGGTCAGAAATGTCAGAAGTGTAAAAAAATGGAACCATTTCCAAAGGTTTTGCAAATCAAGTAAGCCTCACATAGTTGTAAAGAAAGGTCACACAAAGAAGTAAGTTAATCAAGAAGAGCCAAAGCAAGCTATCAGTGCTTGTTGAAAGAGTCGATGCACTAAACTTATTAACAAGAAGTAAAGTTGTTAACTCTACTTACCTCTTTCTAGATGTTAATGCTTGCCCCCCTGACCATCAGTCTGCCTTACTAGCAACAGAGATTTTTTCTTCAAGATTACTTTTCTCTTTCACGAAACTCTCTTTTGCAATTTCATGTTTTTCCCATATTTAATATATATACCTGTTTTTCTTTTCAAGTGACTGACTGTCTCTCGCTGCACTGTTTCTTGTCCTGGGTGGAAGCCTCGCTCCATTTGCCCTCACTACGCTCAGACTCTCTCTGCTGCTCTACCCTACCCCCATTCCCACCCACCCCATTTCAATTACATTTATTCTCACTTTGGCTCCTGCCCTCATCCCACCCAATCACAGAACTTCCCACTACCTCATTCATTACTGTGTACTTCCCACACTCCTCCTTTATCTTCTCTCCCTTACCAAACCTTATCAGTATACACCCCATACTGGCTACACCTGCTAGCGTATATTACTAGTATCTCCTTTTATAGCTGTTACTACTATCTAAACTCCCACTATTCCCACCCTCTCCAAAATGCCACTTAAATATAACCTGACACCCGACATCCTCTTACTACCCTTAACCCTCCTACTACATCTTACCTCTTTACAGTTTGCCTCGATCCAGTACATACCCTCATCTACAACCTCCATTCATAAACGAACACTCAAAACCTACTGTGACATTTTTCCTAACCTATACACTACAGACAACTTACTGTGCTTTAGACAAAAATTCTGCCCACTAATGACAAAGCTATCAGAAACTATACCCCCTTCCTTTGCCACAAAACTAACTTCCTGCCACCATCCAGCTCAAATACTCCAAACTAATCTTAAGTGGAGGTATCCATCTCAACCCTGGCCCCCTCTTCCCATCTCCAAACCAACACCACCTCTAAGTCTCTAAACCTAACTACTACTATTAAACCTGCAGAGCATTAGAAACAAAATCCCTGACTTCCATGCCTGGATAACGCACAATAAACATGACATTATTGCCGCTACAGAAACATGGCTAAAACCATCTATCAAAAGCTCAGAATTTCTCCTTCCTGCCCCAATAAAAAGGTGGTGGGGTAGCTCTAATCTACCATAACACCTTCAATATGATCCCCTATAACTCACTCATACCCAACTTTGCTACAGCAGAAATCTTAATAGCCTTCCTAAAAATTAATGAGAATAAAAAAATCTGTGTATTATTGCCCTATTTATTCCCCCTGGTAATAATATCCCCATACTAGAGGACATCCTAGCCTAGAGTTCCAATAGCATCACAATAGAAGCAATAATCCTGGGTGATGTTAATATAAATTGGCTTGACTTCTCACAGCATCATCCCCCCCCATCATCAACCTATATAAATACAGCCAGCTAATTGCTGACGTTACCAGACCCAACAAAAACAACAGCGATGGAACAATCTCAGACTGTATCATGGTCTCTGACCCCAATAAAATTGCTACCGCAGGAACCCTCTCAAATATCATTAGTAACTACTTGCCAGTATTTGTAATATGCACAACTACAACTAAAATACACAGACATCAATACAAATAGATAAGAGACTTATCACAGTTCTCTCCTACAACCTTTAACAATGCCATACAAAGCATTAATTGGGAACTCCTAAAAACACTCCCTCCAGACAGAGCAGTACAACATTTCAATTCCTCATTCATGGGTTCATAGGAATGTACTAGGCTAATAGCCCTGAAGCCTTTATAGGCTTAGCCCATAGGATTACCCTGGCATCGTGCCACCCGACCTTAGTTCTCAGTGCCTGTATCGAGTAGAGACACTGGAGTGATCCCTGGGGTGAATTTTCTATTTCCTGTCCACTCATCCAGATTTCTCTTGAAGAGGGCCAGTGAGGTGCTCTGTTTGACATGTATGGGAAGTCTATTCCTACTTGTCCTATATAGACAGACTCAAAAAACTACTACTATTTTCTGTCTCATATTGCCTTGACTTACAGATCCATGTCTGACCCAGCACTATTAGAAATGCTACATCTAAAGAAATCTCAATCCCTCCGCACCACACGCTCCAGAGACCTCAACCTCATTATCTCAATCAACAGAACAAGCTGGAGGGACAGGTTCATAACCCAGAGATTCCTTAATATTCTGAATAGCCTAGCACCCCTCTGGCTAAAAGATGTAAAATCTTTGCATGCCCCATGGCTCACTAGAGTTACCAAACAGAACATGGTCACCAGGGACAAAGTCTGAAAGCTTTGGCAAAAGCACAAAAAAAAAACTCTGACCTCATAACCTACAGACACCTCCGCAACCAAGTAAAGCACCAAATCATTAAGGATAAAAAAGAATACTATCATACCTTTCAAAATCAACACAAACTTAACCCTAAACATTTCTGGAGTTCAGTCAACAGACTTCTACACTCGATATCAGAAACTAACCCCTGTCCAGACCCAGAAAAAAAAAGGTAGAAATTGCCACACTTTTCAACACTTATTTTATTGATGTTATAGCTAATCTCACTACCAATTTCTTTCAAACTCTGCCTAACCAACCTGACCCTCCTGCCACTAATTCCTCCCCTGCCCATTCTCCCAACTTCTCTCTAGCTACTATTCCCACAGCCATAGTAAAGAAAATGCTTCTGAAATTAAAACCTTGCACGCATTGCCCCTGACAGCCTGCCTCCAGAATTCCTACAAAAGGCAGCAGATTCTGTTGCATACCCCATCAGCATACTTCTTAATAGGTCCAGCCAAGAGTCTTATGTTCCTTCCATTTGGAAAAAAGCATTTATTCTCCCACTTCACAAAGGCAGAAACAACACAGATGTCTCCAACTTTCAGCCCATTGCCATCCTTTCCCCATCTCAAAAATCCTTGAGAAATGTATCCACAACCAGCTCCTTAGCTACCTATGTGACAGCAACATACCATCTCCAACCCACCATGGTTTTAGACCAGGGCACAGTACCACAACAGATCTTATTTCCTTCTGTGACACTATCAGTCGGGCCCATGACATGACACCATAAAACTTGCCTCCTCTCTATTTCTTGATCTGTTCAAAGCCTTTGATACTGTCTCTCATCCACTCCTCCTTAGAAAACTATCCAACATAAGTATCTCTCCCTCTACTCTGCATTGGTTTTCCAACTACCTCTCAGACAGGCAACAAGTGACAAAATGGCTAAACTCCTTCTCTCCTTTCCTTAACACCTCCACAGGTCTTCCCCAAGGATTCATTTTAGGCCCACTACTTTTCAGCATTTTTATCAATGACTTCCACTCTAGTCTCACTCAAGGAACAGTCATCCAATACACAGATGACTCTACTACCATATGTACTGCCAACTCCTCACACAAACTTCAAAAACTTACCCAAGCAGCCCTTAGCTCCACCAAAATATGGATGGCTAACAACCATTTAGCATTAAATCCTAAAAAAACTAAACTATTGTTATTAACCCCTAAGAAATCCTGCACCATAAGCAAAGACACTTTCATTATCCTCTCCCATGACAACACCTCTATAGAGGTTGTCCCACATACTAAACTTCTAGGTGGGCGTGTGGCGTACGCCTGTAATCCTAGCATCCTGGGAGGCAGAGGTTGTTGGATCGAATCATACCGGTGCATGAGAGAGACCATATCTTCCTGAAATAGGGGAAAAACTAACTCCGCAGGACACAATTGTAAGGTGTTACCATAGATGAACACCTAACTTTCAACATGCACATTCACAGCAACATTAAAAAAGCACACCAGAAATTAGGCATGCTATATCAACACAACATTCCTCAATTACTCTTCCAAACTAGCCTTTGCCTCCTCTTTCCTGCTCCCTTCCCTTCTCTTCTCTACGGCGCTCCTCTTTTCACCAATATTCAGACCAGTCTTAAATCCAAACTACACTCATGCTATAACAAAATGCAAAATTTGTTACCAATGGAAAGCCCTTATCTCACTACTGCACCTCTCTTAGACTACTAAACTGGCTCGAACTACCTCACCACCTCACATATATTCAACTACTGCCCATAAACTAATACACAACCCATCCAGTTGCCCAGCCGTTTCTAACCTATTTACTCCATACCACCCTAATAGGCCTCTCCGCTTGGAAAACCAAACACTCCTACAGGAAGATAAACCCAACCTCACCGCTGGACAGTGGCTCCACTCCTTTTCCACTGCTAAGCTATGGAACTCTCTCCCACCCTCTCTTAGGTCTACTAGCAATACATCTACCTTTAAAAAATCCTTGAAACATCTCTCCTCCCACTGGCGATGCCTCTGTGCTAACTCTTCATAACTCATAACCTGACTTCTCTCTCTTCCCTTCCTCTTCTCCCACCTTTCCTTCCTTCTCCCCTGTCCACCTCCAATACCATCACCTTTATCTCCCGAACAGATAAACCTTTTCTATACCCTTTACAAATGTACTGTTCTGTTGATATTTTTGATACCACTACTGTGCCTATCTCAGTGCCAACTACTATACAGAACTGTCAGTCCTAATCTACAACAACTGTTGTATGCATTGTTATCAAGTTGTATGTATTGCATTGTTACCCGAGTTTTAGCAGTTTAATCTGATATATTTGCTATCTTGTGTTTTATCACATTGAATTTATCGTATGCTCTTGTGCTTTAGCAGTTTGATCTGATATATGTGTTATCTTGTCTTTTATCGTATTGTAAGCACTGTATTGTTACTGTGCTTTATCAAATTGTATGTATCTGTATCTCTGTGGAGCTTTCCTTCCCGGGCCTTCACTGAAAATGAGCACTTTTTGACCGAGTGGTCCCGGTCAACAAATGCAATAAATAAATAAAAATAAGTAAATAAAGTGCTTTGTACTGTCTGGATTAATGGAAGATCCACAGAACTCAAAGTTAGACACTGGTTGAAAGTGTAATGTTGTATCAGCAGACACGTTTGCTAGAGTGAGAACTAATGAACAACTCAATATAACCAATAGTGCGAGACTTGTTGTTTATGGAGGTAAAGAAATTCAGACCAAAGGTTCAGTGATTCTTTCATGTTATTTGGCCGAGAACTGTTACAACTTGCTACTCTATGTAGTCCGAAGGCCAGTGTAATCTTTATTGGGTCTCAAAGATAGTTTAAGAATCACTCTGCTTTCTTATGAAGAAGTTTGTCACATAAGTGCATTTCCAAATTCTAATTTTTCAGAAGCCATTTTCTCAGAGTATGCAGATATTTTCAATGACATGTTAGGCAAACTTCCAGTTGTGTATTCCATGAAGTTAGACCCAGAGGTCACTCCAGTAGTCAAACCAGCAAGAATAGTTCCGATAGCTATGCCAGATAAAGTTAAGGCTCCGTTGGATAAAATGGTGACACAAGGTGTGATTTTGTCCAGTCGCAGAACCAACTGAATGGGTGTCGTCCATGGTAGCAGCTCACAAAAAAGGCTCAGACGAAATCAGATTGTGCATTGACCCAAGAGATTTGAACAAAGTATTAAAAAGACCATATCATCCAATGCGCACAGTGGAAGTGGTTGCAGCTCTAATACAGAATGGTACTGTACTTTTTGTTTTAGATGCAGAGAGTTCATTTTGGCAAGTGATGCTGGATCGCAAATCCTCATTTCTAACTACTTTTGGTACTCCATTTGGCAGATACAGATTCTTAGCAATGTCATTTGGAATAAATTCTGCAAGTGAAGTCTTCCAGTGCGCAATGGAACACATTTTTTTCAGGTTATCCCTGTGCCATAATAGTAGACGATCTATTGGTTGGAGGCAGTGGTGAAGCAGAGCATGACAGAAACCTCAAGCAAGTTCTGGACAGGGCATGTGAAGTAAACTTGAAGCTCAATCGTCTAAACTGCATATTCAGACTTCCAGAAGGTACGTACTTAGGTCATTTGATTACAAGTACAAGCTTGAGACCAGACCTGACCAAGCAATAAGTTATTCTTGAAATGTCAGCACCAGATAATGCGCAAGCTTTACAGCATTTTCTGGGCATGGTCAATTACATAGGCAAATTTATACCAGACTGCAGTGAGTTGACAGCAACTTTAAGAGAGCGCACATGCAAAAATGTTGCACGGTCATGGTTGGAACAGAACCAGAAGGCATTTGACGACCTCAAGCAGAAAATTGCCACCCCACCTACATTAAGAAACTATGATGTGAACAAACCAGTTACTCTTTCCTGTAATGCTTCATAATTTGGTCTAGGTGCAGTTATACTTCAAGAGGGTGCAGTTATACTTCAAGAGGGCAGACTAGTAGACTATGCATCTAGAACGCTAACTCAAGCTGAGATGCAGTATGCTCAAACTGAGAAGGGACTTTGGCAATATTTGCATGCTCCAAGTTTCATGATTACATTTATGGTCAAGCTATTCAGATTGAAAGTGATCATCAACGTCTAGTTAATATTCTAAAGAAGCCTATGCATTCCGCTCCAGCAAAATTACAAAGAATGATGCTCAAATTGCAATAGTACAATTTCAAAATGATCTACACTAAAGGCAAATTGCTCTATCTGGCTGATTATGCAGATCACCCAGGATTACAACAGAACAGCTTAACGCAGAAACGTTTGACTTGATGTGATATCAGTGCGTAATGTTTCCACCACTAGACTTAATGAGTCAGACTGATCCAATTTTGCAGAAGCTCAATCACTATATTAATGTCAGACGGCCGTCAAACCAATTTAGTGTATCACCTGAAGTGCAAACGTTCCTTACAGAGATTAATTTTTGATGGAAGATGGCATTATTTTCAAAGGTCCTAAAATTGTTGTTCCTGCTTCCTTACAACAAGAATACATCCACATTTTGCACTGTGGTCACCCAAGGTCCACATCCACTAAGAGAAGAGCAAGAGAATTAGTATTTTGGCCTTCATTACTGAAAGACATTGATAGAATTCTTTCTTCTTCTTCAGTATGCAATAGCACTATATCGCATTTGCAAAGAGAGCCACTTCAGCTAAGTCCAATTCCTGAACTACCTTGGTCTACTGTAGACACTGATATCTTTGAGTGGAATAGTCAACACTACTTAGTTCTGGTAGACCCTTACTCGAATTGGTTTGAGATTGATCTACTACCTAACCTCAACTGCTGTTATTACTAAGTTGAAATGCCATTTCTCAGTTCATGGTAGTCCACACAAACTTCTTTCTGACAATCGTACTCAATTTAATAGCCAGTTGTTTTGGAAATTTGCAAAAGACTGGGACTTTGTACATGCCACTAACAGTCCTGAATATCCTCAGTCAAATGGTCTAGCTGAACATGCAGTAGAGTGCAAAGGAATTACTTGAAAGGTCGAAGCATGACAGTACTGATGTGTTTCTTGAATTTGCTTAATCTCAGAAATATACCATGTGACGATATTCTTGGTTCACCTGCTCCAAGACTACTTTCCAGGCAAACTAGGACTACACTAGCCATTACTTCCAGTTTGTTGAAGCCTAAACCTAACAACAGTAAAACCATCAAGGCTCAATTGGATAAGAAGTATAATATCCAGAAATCTAGTTACAACAGATCAAGCAAGTTACTTTGAATGTTGAGGGAAGAAGAGAGAGTACGAATCCAGACAACAAAAGGGTTTGATCGATTTGGACAGATTACAGGCATCTGTGTGAATCTTGTTTGGTAGATTCCGAAGGTGTTGAATATAGGAGGAACCATAAACATCTTCTTCCTGTATCAGAATCCTCATCACCACCACAACATTGTTTCTGTGATGCAAACTTCAAATCTAAGAGTGAATCAGACACTGTTTCCATACCAGAATATGTTCAAAATTCTGATTCCATTCCAGAAAATGTTCCAGACATTCCACAGGTCAAACGTTTTGCAGAGACAGTTTCAATTGCTAATTCTAAGTTTTATGTCACATGATATGAGCTTGTATCAAAGCCAAGTGTGAAATATGCAGCAACATGCACTGGATTGTATATGCAGTGAATATATACAAAGTGTACACACCCCTGTTAAAATGCCAGGTTTTTGTAATCTAAAAAATTAGACCACAATAAATAATTTCAAAACTTTTCCCACCTTTAATGTGACTTGTGAATTACTCTGAAATATAAACATGGTGAAAAGATGTTTGGGAATTATAAAGGGGAATGACAGGATATATACTTTGTGACCCACTATGCTCCTGTTTGTTGAAGGTGTGTCATGTATCTTGAGAAAACATTGGTATATTATTACATCAGATGTGATATATAAGAATTTGAAATTGAATATTTCATATAGAAATTCACCTAGCATAGCAAGTAGAGCTGTACACACACACACACATGCGTAGTGAGGTTTTGGACTGTCAGTGTAAGGGATGCACCACTTGTAGTTACATGGATAAGGGAACTACACATGTCATTAATGGGAAGCTGTTCAAAGTTCCAGGAGTATTTAACTGCTATAAAAAATGGTGATTTATGGGTTATTTTGCCCCTGCAATAAGTTTTACATTGGTAAGACAATACGTCAACTTAGGATGAGGATATGTGAACACAACAGAGATGTCAAAAATAATTCTCCTACCAGCCCCGTAGCGTCACATTTTTTTCAAATATCATAGTAGTGATTTGGATTTATTTAGGTTCTTTATATTGTATGTGTTGACATGTTCTCATTTATATTTAGATCCTTCTGATATGTGATTACAGAAGGAGGCTTGGTTTATTTTCACTTATGACATGTTATGAAATATTTAATTTAACATCTTTGGAAGTATCTTGGAACCCCATTTCATAGAAGTTAGGATATTTGTATTTTTGTATTCAACTGGCTTATTGTTATTGTTTATTGTTATTCTATGAACTTATTTGTTTCAACTGAATTATTTTGCTTTGTTTTCATTTAAATTGATATGCATTCTGGTACATTTTTGTTCTATTGTTCTATTTAGTAATGCTCTAATTGATGAACTATTGAAGTGCTTTACTGTATTTAAAACTTTTGAACCTTGAAGGTGTATGCCAAGGCACAAGTTCATATTTGCTTTTTACACATTGTTCCTGGTTTCGTATACAGTTGCTCTTTTGTGGTCCTCATAGGTCATTTTACTTAAGCCCTGTATTCTTTTAGTGAAGAGCCTCTGTGGACGTTCCAATTGTTGGATATGGCTGGTTAGGTATATACCAAAGGGGACACTGTAATCAGTGATAGGTCTGATGAATGCTGAATACAGTGGAACAATGACTTCCTTGGACTTAGATGCCTTACCTTTATTTATAAGTTGCGCAACACAGAATGATTTCTTCACAACTGTAAACATGTGATTGCCAAAGGCCAGATTAATATGTATTTGTGTCCCTAAGTCCATGACTACTGGGTCAGTTCTAAGGGGTGTGTTGTCAATATGATAGTTACCAGGGCTATGGCATTTAGTTTTAGCCCATGGCTCTGACACCAGTTGTTTGTCTGTGTCATACCCCTCCTGGAGAACAGTTGTGTCAGTGTGGGATTCAATGTCCTCTCCTAATTTGCAATCATCTGCAAATGTAGTCAGCCAGAGACTACTGGCATTGGCCTTGACTTCAGAGAAGTAAATGCCAAAAAGGAGCGGTCCGAGAACTGATCCCTGAGGGACTCCACTTATGACTGGCCTCTTTGTAGAGGTGGACTCCCCAATTCTAACTTCCTGGTGCCTGTCTATGAGCCAGTTGACTATCCACTGGGTGACATACAAGTTTGTACCTAACCTCTTGAGTTTGTCAACAGTACTCGAGAGGGGTATTGTGTCAAATGTCTTGGCCAGGTCAAGGTAGGCAGTGTGAACCATTTTGCCCTCATCCATTGCTTTGGTGACCTTCTCAAAGATGTCCACCAGATTGAGTAGGCATGACCTGCCCTTGATGAAACCAAACTGGGTTGGGTCCAGTGTCTGGAGGTTTACTATATCATTATTGATCATTTCCATGATAATTCTTTCCATGGCTTTGCATATAAGACTAGTGAGACTTATGGGTTTGTAGTTTCTAGGGTCTGTAGATGGTCCACCTTTGTGCAGAGGGTTGACTGTTGCTGTTCATCCATTCATGAGGCACAAAGCCAGTTTGGAGGCTATAGTTAAATAGCTGTCCCAGAGGCCCTGATAGGTCATGTTTCATGCTATTCAGAAGGCATCCTGGGATATTGTATGGGCCCATTGATGCAGTGTTCTTGGCCTTAGAGAGAGCATTAAGGACCTGTTCCCTAGTGATAGCAGGAGGAGCTAAATTTGATGGTACTTCCTTAGGAAAGTTGAGGGGAGAAGTAAAGTTGTAGCTGAATTTATCGGCCAGTAGGTTTGCTGTATCTTCTGGCTCAGTATAGGTGGCTCCATTTACGTTGAGCTCTGCACACAACTGTGTATTGCCGTTGAGGTTGCGGACAAGCTCCTCGTGGTCCTGCAGAGTGTGGTCCTAGCTACAGGGAACTCAGAAAAGCGACTACTTTCTGGATTTAAGTATCTTTGCTTTTTTTTCACTTGAAATAGCTTTTGTAGCTTACCCTGAACTAGCTTGAACTGTTTTTTAACTGTTTGCTGCATTATTTTAAAATCTGCACTTAGTTACATTTTAGTCGAATTTGATCGGAAGTTTGTTTGTTTGTTTAATTTAACTGTTGAGGCTGCCCACTGTGCTAGCCTGTGTAACTGATTTATCACTGTTTCTGCATTTTCTGTGTGTTTCTATCAAAAAAACAAAAAAATAATCCTTGTTTTCCCCCCTCTCCTCGACTAGTTTAGACCAGTTTACAGGCATTGCTGTATTCTGGGCTGTGGTGTAGTTCCTGTGTTGTCCATTACCTTACTTGGATAGAAGGAAGTTTCTTTGCTCACCAGTGGGAGTGGGGAGCCTTGAGCAGCCTACCTGTCCCTGTAGGAAGTGACCTCATCACAAGAAGCTGTAGTAATTGGTTGTTTTGGACCATTTCTAGCTCTTTTGTAGTTCACTGTTTAAAATCCGCGTTTGCACGGCTTTCCGCGGTTAAACAAGGTTAAACTTCTTCTGGCTCTGCCAGGTCTGCTCTTCAAATTTTCCCTTAAGGAAGCTCTACTCTTAGTATAATCAGACTACTCACTATATTATAAGCCTAGCACTTGTTCTCAATACTTCTCTACTAAGTAAGCACTCTCGTACTAAGTAAAGCACTACATCTACTTACCACCCCTGTGAATATCCACTTCCCTTAAAGGTACAGCACTCCCTTATACTGTTCTAGCATGTCGAGTAGTAGATTACTGGTGTCCTCTCCAGTTCAGCTGGTCAGTCTGGGTATCTTGAGACAATGCTACAATTGTCTCATGTACACAAACAACCCTCTCCTCCTCCCAACAAACACAAATACATGTGAGAGATGCAACTATATAGCCAAACTGGAGGCTGAACTCTCTCAACTCAGGGCTGGCATGACCAGACAGGAGGAGATAGTAACCACACACACAACAATCCCAGTCCCACATAGACCTACCACAACTGCAAACCAAACACATAAAAACACAGACATACTCGGAGGCTCTAATAAAAAACTTACCAAAACAACAGAGGCTCCCAAAGCAGACATCCAAAAATCCACCACCTCAAAACAAAACACATGCAACACGTACTTCAATAAATCAGTGTGTCAACCAATCACAGCCCTTAAGGCCAAACACCATGCCTGATACACTAGTAATAGGTGGCTCTATAGTCAGACACACTGATGTCCCGCTGACCAGGCTGAACAAGGGGAGGGTGACTGTGAGCTGTCTATCGGGAGCTAGGATCCGCCACATAACACACGCACTCAAGTCACTCCAAAGCAAGTACAAATATGACTCCGTCATTGTCCATGCTGGTGTGAATGACCTGAGACATACCTCCCTGGACTACATGAAAAGAGACATAGAGGAGCTCTCTGATTATGTAGCCCAAGCTGGTATGACCCTGACCCTGAGCAGCATCTTGCCCTCACCAAGAATGATACCACAATACAAAGACAAGATGATCAGCTTTAATAATTGGCTCAAGTACTGGTGTCATTCTAAGGGGATCCAATGTCTGTCTGCCTGGGATGACATGTTGGACAAGCCACGCTGCTTCGCAATGGATGGCTTACACCTGTCACCACTGGGCTTCCGGATATTGGCTAAGGCTCTTGCCACCCCCATAGTGCCTTTTTTAGGCAAGGCTCAAAAGACAAACCCACCTCCTTAGAAAACAAAAATGAAAAAAAACTAAGGGTAATGCTGCTCAATGCCAGAAGTCCAAATCTCAAGATGCAGGCACTTGATGCACTCCTCAGATGGAGAACATCGATGTCTGTGCAGTAACTGAAACCTGGTTCAAGGCTCCTGAGAGCACCCCAGCACTACCAGGCTATACCTCGTATCATGCTTTTCGGCCCCAAAACCCGGGCCGAACCACAAAGGGAGGGGGAGTGTCCATATTCATCAAGGACACCCACACCTCCAGGTTAGTAGCAACAGATGAAGCATCAGAGACCATACAGGTGCAACTAACCATAGGCAAAACTGCTATACAACTGGTAGCATGTTACAGACCACCCTCCCAATCTCAAGAACCCCACTCAGCCTTCCTGAAGACATTGGAGGATGTGAATGTATCACAAAATACCATCATACTGGGAGACTTCAACTACCCAAACATAGATTGGGTACATTATTCTAGCCCTAATATCCTAGCCCAAAGGTTCCTGGAATTCATAAATTCAAATGCACTGGAACAACTAGTCACCTCTCCCACTAGGGGAGATAATATACTAGATCTGATCATCACAAACATGGGGACAAAATGCTCCACTCCGGAAGTATACCCCTCACTAGTGAGATCTGACCACAAACTAATCACCCTGGATATACATATCCCACCTCCACCCCCAGCACAAAAGACCACAGTGAAAAACTTCTCAAAAACAGACTTCACTCTTCTTAAGACTGAGATGGTATCCTTTAAGCCCACTGTGCCAGTGGATACCACATCCCACAATGCCGAATCCTTCACAAATGCTTTCTATGGACATCTCCAAGAATGCATGGATCATGCAATCCCAAATAAATCCAAGTCCCTCTCCACCAAAGGCAAGCATCCTGTCTGGTGGACCTCAGCCATTAACAAATTGTATAACAAAAGAAGGAAGCTACTGCACGTCAGAGCAAAATCCCATGAAGGGAAGACACCTCTGATCAACATTAGCAGAAAACTACGTTCTCTCATAAAAACATCCAAGGCCAACTTTGAGAGAAAAATCGCTAAGGACACTAAAGATAACCACAAAGCCTTCTTCAGCTATGTTAGAAACCTGGGCGGAAACCCTCAGATATGCTCAGAGTTAGTTCACAACAACAGAAAATACACTGAACCCACAGATATTGCCAACATTCTGGCTGACAGGTTCAGTGCAAATTTCTCCCCTCCCTCACCCCCAAAAGAAGAAATACTTATCCCAGCTGAATGTAATCTCCCTGTCATCTCAGATGTCCAAGTGAGAACCGCCCTAAACAAAGCTAAAAACACAGCATCAATGGGACCTGACGGTATCCCGGGTTGCGTGTTACGTGAACTCCAAGAGGAGCTAAACCCACACATAAAAATGCTATTTAACCTTAGCCTTACTTCGGGATATGTACCTGAACACTGGCGTACAGCAACAGTGGTCCCACTCCACAAAGGGGGTGCCTCTACAGACCCTGGAAACTACTGTCCCATAAGCTTAACCAGCCTGGTCTGCAAAGCTATGGAAAGAATCATTATGGAACTCATAAACAGAGACATAGGGGACCTACAGACACTTGACCCCACCCAGTTCGGCTTTGTAAAGGGCAGATCCTGCCTTTTGAACCTGGTTGACTTTTTCGAAACAGTCACTAGAGCCATTGATGAGGGCAAAGCAGTCCATACAGCCTACCTGGACTTGGCTAAGGCCTTCGACACAATACCCCACTCAGGCATCATAGATAAGCTCAACAGCTTAAACGTAAACCCTTATGTCACTAGATGGGTTGCAAACTGGCTAAAGGACAGAACCCATAAAGTTAAAATCGCTGGAGCAATGTCAGACTCAAAGCCAGTCACAAGTGGTGTCCCACAGGGATCTGTCCTGGGACCCCTCTTGTTCGGCATTTATTTCTCAGATGTTAAAGCAAACATGGGAGGGCTGTGGCTGACAAAGTTCGCAGATGACTGCAAACTAGGCGCCATAGTCGATACACCAGAGGACACATACATCCTACAAAAAGGCCTCACAGAAACGGACAACTGGTGCCAGAGTCACGGCCTTAATCTAAATGCCAAAAAATGTATAGTCATCCCCTTTGGGAAAAACAAAGTACCCACAAATTATCATATAGACAGCAACCCACTGAGTATGGAAAATTAATCAGAGACCTAGGGACCCAAGTCGACAGTGACCTCTCATTTGACACCCACGTTGCCAAAGTGGTTAGAAAAACATTCTACCTTGCACACCTCATCGTGAAGGGATTCACATCCAGATCCAAGGATGTCATTGTACCCCTATACTCCTCCCTCATCAGACCCATGATTGAGTACAATGCCCCATTTGGTATGTACCTCACCCGGCATTTGCAACAGCTGGAGAGACCACAAAAGTACCTCACCAAGAGGATCAAGGGTCTCCAACATATGTCTTATTCTGCCAGACTAAAGAAACTTCAGCTCTATTCAGTAGCATACCACCTGCTCAGAGGTGATCTCTGCCTGACGTACAAGGCCATGTCAAATCAGGATCTGATGGACATGCTCCACCTCAAAAAATCCAAATCCATCAGGACCACGAGAGCTAAAGACTTAAACCTCGGCACAAGTATGAATAGGACATGCTGGAGGGATAGATTCATAACCCAGAGGCTTCCCATGCTTTGGAACAAGATCCCAGTTCGTATTAGGCAGAGCTCCTCACTGACTCTCTTCAAGAGAAATCTTGATGAGTGGATGGGAGATCGTAAGTTTACCCCAGGGGTCACATCTGTGTCACTGCTAGACAGGGCACAGTAAACTAATTCTATTATATAAGGGGACCTTCATTGTGTCACTACTAGACAGAGGCACAGTATTCTAAATTTATTCTGTACATTTTTTGTACCATTTCATGGGGTGGCAAAAGCCACATCACTATGGCTAGGCTTACAAATGCCCCAGGGCAGATAGCCTAGTACTATACTATGAAACTATGAAACATAGCTAAATAATGCTTTCTGGTTGTCCTTGGCCTGTGAGGCCAAATTCACCTCAAATTTAGCTTTGGTTTGTCCTCTGAGATGTTTGTTTAGTTTGATGAGAGTGCTTTTATATCCTGCTGGGTGCTGCACCTCCTAATTTTTTCCATGATTTTCTTCCTTCTGTTATACAGCCTATTGATTTTTTGATTCCACCAGGGTGGCTTGTTTTTTGAGTCAGTTCTGTACTTCCTCCTTACAAACACCAGTTCTCTTTAATAGTCTTCTTGCATTTTTCACACAAAGTTTTGATAGTAAAACAAGACATACATACTTCCTGTTTTACAAACATTACCCTTTATCCGTTTTTTTTTTGCAAGCCAGTAGTACTACTGAAGTATGTCAAGCTCACTTTCCAACTTACATCCTTGGCAGGCATGTAAACCTCCTGAGAATCCCCTGCTGAATCCTGTTTAAGGCTGGAGGCCAGGAGTCTGAATCTCAGCAAGGGGTAGTGACCACAATATAACTTTAAAGGCAGCTGCTTCTCATTAACTTCTAGTTTGTCCATTGTCCATGATTCCCATACACTGTCTGTTAAAGGGCAGTCCTACCAGTGTTAATGTAGCCGCGATATGTGTGTGTGTGTGTGTGTGTGTGTGTGTGTGTGTGTGTGTGTAATGTATACATTTATATGAAATATGTTCAGAGTGAGAGATATGTATGACATAGTGACTACTGAAATTGTGTTTTCTTTGCTGTTTTGATGTGTTACATGTAAAGCAAGGGAGCTTAATCTGAATGACCTGTAAACTGCTTTTATAAGGAGGAAGTGTAGCTCAAGATGGCAGGGAAGTTTGCCTCTCAGGAAGAGAGAGTTGTGAGACTATTGAGGAATCTTTGTCATGAAAAACCCA
>NC_056751.1:438496654-438499154 GCF_019279795.1 Protopterus annectens
ATATAGTCCAAGGATGCTAACTGTATAGCCTTTGGTATCTAATCCTAACTTATCACATTACCACCAACTTAACCTAGCTCACCAAATATTATACTATCCAGACAAAACCCTGGCCCTGACTGGCCTTTTAAGCTTCTACAATTCAAATAGGCAGCTGTGATCCAGTAACAAAACCCTGATAGAAGTTATCCCGTGTAAAAACAGTTCCGGTGCTTCTCTATTCCCATACAAAGTTGCCAAAACATGGAATACCCTGCCTCTCGACCTCAGGCTACAGTATTGCACACCCACCTTCAAAAGCCTCCTCAAATCACACCTTTTCTCCAACCACTTATGTAACTGTAAAGGACCTCCCTGAAGCCTCACCCCTACAGTAGGATGCTTCTGGTGAATACTGACACTGCACTCTACTCTAGCTCATTGTACATATTTTATATATTGTAAATATGTTCTTACTACAAACCTTAAGAAAGTGGGGCGATCATATATTTGTAGAACAAGTTTGTAATTCTGATTGTTAACCAATCTACAGTTTGATCTCTAAATTGTTATCATTTACGCTTTGTAACCTTTATGTTCTACCATGTATTTACTCTTCATTCTGTAACTGGATGTATCACTCTTTATTCTGTAACTGTATGGAGTTCCCCCCCCCCAAGGACTCTGCTGAAAACGGACGCTAGCTGTCCAGCTGGACTGTCCTGGTAAACAAATAATAAATAAATAAACAATGCCTTCACCTGCGTGTTTTCTTGTAGTTTGCAGAAGTGAAGTAACCCTTTCTGGACATTTTCCTGTTGCATTAATCTTTATAGCATGAGAACTGTATCTTCTTGAGCAAAAAGTGTAGGGTTGTGGGAGAGGATTCTTATACAAAAGTAAGTTTATATCTGCTAATACAAGTTAATTTAATCATTTATATAATGGGCTTCAGTGTTAGGTATCAAGGAGGTATGTATGGGGTGGGCTTCCTCCTGAGTGCTAGTGATCTAAAAAGGCATTTTATAGATTTCAAGACAATGGGACACGAACCATGATGAGCTCATTAAAAAGCAAGTGATAGAAGTCTAGAACTAGGATGCATTATTTGCGTTTGTTTTGGAAGCGTATTCCAAGCTCCCCTCCTAAACTATAGTAACTTTCTTTGTGAGAAGAGGAGGAGCAAGTTCCCAGCTCCATGTCATAGGAGGGTGGAGTGCAACTGTGACCTAGGCAGCCAGAGGGTGGTAACCACAAAAGCATGAAAGTGGTGAGTGGTGGGAAAGAGAAGCAGTTCTTGCCCTGCCTATTCTGAGCAGGAGATTGGGGATATTACCTGCAGTTTGGTTCTCCTTTTGTGATGGGAGAAATGCTGTAATTGTATTGCAGATTGCCATGGAATCTGACATGGAGGTTTTGGAGTTCAGTAACACTATGTGTAGTGACATACATGACGTCAGTAGCTCTGCCCAGTCAGGGCATACCAAAAAATTCTTGCTGTACACGATGGCATGTATGATGCCAACAGTTACTTGAGCTTTGTGCTTTCCCTTCCCCTTCCCCTTCTTAGTGGCTGTGAGAGTCTTACCCTGTGAATAGTACAGGCTTGCACATTAGTGATTGCTGATACCTTGGACAGTAATGTAGGAGCATTTGGAGTAACACTGAACAGCTGATGGTTAGGAGGAAGGTATGCAAAGGGCAAGAGCAAGTAGTAGGAACAGATTATTAGTATATTCTGTTCTCTCTCTCTCTCTTAAGTAGGATATTCTGCAACTCTGGAGCAGTTCTTGCCAGTTGTAGAAAATGTTTAGGATAAGTAAGACAAAGATGAAGTAACCCAGTTAAAAGCATAAACAAATACAAATACGTTAAAATATAAAAGATTCTAGATGGAATCGGAATGTGTTTGGAGTGTACTAGTCTGTTTCGTCTTTTCACAGTCAGCAGATGCATAGTTTATACTCCCAAGGATACTTCTGTGGCAAACTTTCACTCTTCCATTTTTCGGCCATCTTTTCAGAATGTCCGAGTAAAGGAAAAGCTTTTCCATATTCTGCAGATTCATTAAAAGTTACCAGCTGGATATGACTTGCAGAAGCAAAGCTGTATTTTGCAAAATGCTGATACAGGTCATCCAAACCCAGAGACTGAACCATGTTTGCAGTGCTTGGCAGATTGCTGTGTTAGAATAGCCTGTGGCAATGGCTACTTTAAAAAGCTAATAGATATTTACATGAGGTATTCACAGTAAAATCTGGTCTTTGGTATAGACTTTATTATAGCAGATAAAAGATCGCCTTCATGCTCGCAGTTTCCTTTGTGCACATTTTATTTTTTCTTGTTTTTTTTTGGGGGGGGGGCAGTTTTACTTTTCTTTCGCAATGTTACTGAGCCTTGTACCATTTTTGCTACATATTTATCATAGGCTGAAGTACTTTCCACCTTTTATTTATTTGCTAACCAGGTAGATAACCATATTGAGCATTTTTTTGCAGTGATAGCCTGGACCATGTGACGC